>NC_051183.1:143677370-143703043 GCF_013339695.2 Rhipicephalus sanguineus
ACAACTTCTTCATCGGCACGAGCGAACTCGTCGATGCTGAGGCCATCGGTAATTTTGTTTTCTACTGCGCAAAGTTCACCCCATGTATTGGTCAGTGATGCCGGGACTGTGCCTTCAGTACTTCCCTAGAGTGCGTTGTCTTCAGGCGAACCTCCCCCACTGCCGCTGGATCAGCTGCACGATGGCTTCTGAGCGAGAAAGCCAGCGTGCTTTAAACAATTGTGAACTCAGCCGGGCCCATTGCAACCCACGCGATGGGCACCATCTTATGAACATGTTCACTTGAGTTGGACGCTTGAGGTGTAGGTTCAGCAGAAAACGCTGAATGAGCCTCATAGAAATAAGCGCACATTATGCTGCGTATTACACCCTGATCCCACCGAACTGCAGTAGGGAAGTGCAGTTCGGTGGGAAAAAAAACCAACCGCACGTTCCCGAGCTCCGCGTCAACGTGACGGGCTATGCAATTGTCCAAAAGAAGGCAGACCAACCCGCCTGCCTTCCGCATGTCAGCGTCAAAGGACTGAAGCCAGGCGCTAAAAATAGCCCTTGTCATCCATGATTTCAAGTTCGCGGTGTACTGCACGGGCAGCCTGTGATTTCTCTTGAAGCAGCAGGGCTTTTTGCTTCTGTCGATCACAAGCAGTGGC
Source organism: Rhipicephalus sanguineus (assembly GCF_013339695.2). NCBI lineage: Eukaryota > Metazoa > Arthropoda > Arachnida > Ixodida > Ixodidae > Rhipicephalus > Rhipicephalus sanguineus. The sequence goes on from NC_051183.1 coordinate 143,678,021, forward strand.
CTTTGTCGATGCTGTTCCTGTTTGCACACAACAAGACTGTTACACGCCGCTTGCTGTTTTGTCCGCGGTCACATTTTTGGCCTTTTAAGTTCAAAGTCTTTGGTTCGGAACATCTTGTAACATAAAGCCATCTCGCCCGCATTGTAAATGTCTGAAGGCTTGTACTTGTCCAGCACTTCTTTGGTCTGCAGGCACGATGACGTTCAGGGTTCGCACAGCCCCTTGAAATCTTTAAATAGACTTGATATCGACAATATAAGTTCAACCCTAGTGAAAATGTGTAACTGGGAATCCAACTGGTTTCAACTGGTTCCAGTTCAAATGGTTTAAGGAACACATTTCCAGTACCTAACTGGTCCCAGTTGCCAAATGGTCCCACTTGCCTACTGGTTCCGGTTGCCTACTGGTTCCGGTTGCCTACTGGTTCCGGTTGCCTACTGGTTCCGGTTGCCTACTGGTTCCAGTTGCCTACTGGGACCTGTCTCCACCGATGTAATCATACTCCACTCAGCTCAAGTACACTTGAACTTGTGGATTATTGTGATGACACCTAAGACATTCGAAAGAAGCATTTAAGGTTTTAATATATATTTATTGAAACCAATAAATTACATTTCAAAATAAGCTTGCGGAAAAAAAATGTTCATAATGCCGGACTGCGCACAACCTCCCTTTCTCTTCGGCGCTCAGCCTTCACACTATCCTGGATTTTTTCAGACAGCACATTGGTCAAGTTGGTTGCTGCCGCCAGCGCTTCATTTTTTGTTGAGCGGGCCCAATGGGCAAGGGTCGCTGAAAAATAAAGAGTTCATACCTTGTTAAACAGATTAAAAGTATTAGTAATACAGTAGAACCCCACTGATACGTTTTTGAAGGGACCGTAGGAAATAAACGTAAGAGACGGGAAACGTAAGAGCCGAAAAACAGGAAAAACGGCAAAATATTTAGTGGTACAGAATTTTATTTCAATTCTTACGAGCAGCACGAAAATTGGCGCGCTCAGCCGCGATCTAGCTCGATGGATAGAAACGCGGAGCTTAGGACGGCCTCATCCGCAGAAATGTAATCAACGTATGTGATTTTTTTAACACCAACAGCTGTAGGCATGAAAGAACTAAGCACACGCAATCACGACCGGCGCGGCGAGTCCGACCGCGAACCGCACATACGACCATGCGAGCTCCAACCAGCTCAAACTCCTCCTGTTCTCCAACAAATAACGATGATGATGAGTCTACGCCAACGCGATGGCAGAAGTGAATGCCAATCTTGAAGGCCTTGCTTTCGCAAGCAGTTACGTCATACACGCCATGTTTGTGCAATACAAATCTCAAAGGCTATGCTTTTGTCAATAGTAAATGCCAATCTCGAAGGCCTTGCTTTCGCGAGCATTACGTCATAGACGCCATCTTTGCAATTTGAATCTCGAAGGCCATGCTTTTGTTTGCATCAATTGAAAGATTTTGTTGTTGCGCCTCTCATGCGGCTAATATTACGGTCCAAACGAGGCCAAGCTGCGTGAAAATGCACCATGGCCGCTCTCTTTGGTAGTCACTCGGTCGGCTCCGAGCGCACTTCGCGACGTATCATACGGGAACGGTCCGACAGTTACGACGTAACAGCAGGGTTTCCAATACATTGTATCCTATGGGAGCTATGCCGGGACCGGCGGGAAACGACGTAACAGCCGGGAAAATGCAGCAGTGAGGAACGTAACAGCGGGGTTCTACTGTAATAATTCACCACAAGGTATATACACAGCAGACCAACCTCCAACGACGTTGACCTTCTCCGGGGTCAGTGCGGGTTTGGGGTCTTCGCCGAGGTTCCTTTTGCGTGGGTGCACATTCAGTGCAAAGATTTCCTCCGCTCGGCTTTCATGCAGTGCTGTATTTTCTCAACCAATATACTGGTGAAGTTTCGGGCTGCGCAGCTGATGAATCTGTGCCATTCACCCGTGACCAATGAAACAGCGTTGCTGCAAAATAAGAGGTAACATGTTTCATGCATGTCTCAGAACAGTCATATCAATTTATAGATATACACAGCAGACCTACCTTCTAACAATTCACACGACAAACAGTGTCTACAGAGATCATGCGCTGCATCTATTCCGAATTTTTAGAAGTCGAGTTTATATATCATCAGCAAAAAATAATAAAAAAACACCATTATTTTCACTTGAATTCATATGCCTACACATGCAACAGGTTCAGAAATATTCATTTAGAGTGCAAATACGGGCCCTTAGCGCTTTCTTTGAACGTCGCGGACAGAGTTACGAGTACACTTCATAGTTATTTAGCATGCCTTCAAAGCACGAGTATTGCACGGCACTCATTTTCTGTGATGCTCCCAAACAAATGGCAGCAAGTTTGCGAGCACTCCGCACTAACCCATAAACAAACTTAGCTAGAGCAGTATAGAAAGCATTTGTTTACAATGCAACGTTCCATCGTCTCAACACTCAAAGCACTCTGCCTGCATTATATCTACATCTTCTCTAGGATACTGAACAACTAGCACTCGAAGCATAAATGGTATAATTACCTTCAAACGGCTGCATCGCTGACAATTGGCAGGCAGCATTCCGCACCTAATGGGTCCATATATTATATCCGTCTTGTCACAGGCGTAAACACTTGTCCGGCGTTTGCCTGAAGTCAGTCTTCCACAGATGAAGCTGCCGAACACTAATTCGACAAAGTCTAATTTACGCACGCCATGACTGCACGTTCCTTTTGAAAAACAGCACAACTAAGCAGCGCGACCACGGACCACTGAGTGCTCGGTAGCTAGCCCTCGTCCCATGTGGTGTATGAAACTAGCATCGCTGTTTTTCTAAATTTTATGTCTTTGTTATCCAGTTTCTTTCTTCCATTAAATATTGCCGAATTGGCACGAAATAATTCATTTCAGTTTATTTTATATGTAATCTTTATGCTTGATTACTTTACTGCTTCGTTCAATGTTTGAGCCTATGAGATACGGGACTAATGTGACGGCAGTCGATGTAGAGAGGCTGCATTTGTGCAACGGTTTGTGGGTGGGTTTGTGTCGGCAGCATGTCGGCAGTCTCAGCTGTGGTAGCTTTCGGCACTGGCACTAGCTACTCCATTTTTCGTTCTCGTACGGAAGTAACAGCTGTGCTGCACACAAGACTATTAAGCATGGCATGCTCCCAGTGAGACGACGGCAATATTAACACCCCCACGTCAATTGGGCCCGCCTCGGTTGCGCGTATTGTCACCGTGATGGACGTAAAAAGATTGACAACAGCTTTTTAATGTTAGTTGAATGTACCGATGCTAAAACAAGCGTACGCTTGTGTGCACTGTGTTGCGCATTTGCGCAACGGAATAATCCACGATAATATGATTTTAAAAAATACATATATATCAGGTGAGGTTAAGGCTGTATATATTAATGTAATGGGGTTTAAACAACACGAAGAGGATGACGTCTAAACAAGAAAAGATAATTCATTCGCAAACCATGAGATGCTATTTTCTTATTCTCTCATTGTCCTAGGAATATATTACTAGGCCAGTGATGGTACCCTTCTGCGAATAGGACACAAAAAGCTCTTAGATAAAACCCATTTACTCAAGTGCGCAAGCTGCGTATGCGTTCAATTATCTTTCTTCTTTCACTTTGAAGAACCGTACAACCAGGACAACTGGTCGCACTTACAGTTAGGGCGCAACTGGGACCACTTGCTTCCAATTTAACTGGTTATGGTTTCCAACTGGGATCAGCTTCTTCCAGTTCAACTGGTCATGGTTCCCGTTGGTGGCCAGTTGAGCTGTAACTGGAACCAGCTGCTAACTGGGACCAGTTGCAACTGGAATTAACTGGGACCAGTTGAGTTGTAACTGGGACCAGCTGCTAACTGGGACCAGTTGCAACTGGAATCAACTGGGACCAGTTGTTTCCCAACTGGTACCATTTGGTCCCAGTTGATACCAGTTGAAACCAGTTGGATTCCCAGTTACTCATTTTTCACCTGGAAAGGGCTCCTCAAACTCCTTGAATACCCATGAGCTCCTCGTAATCCTTGAAAAATTCCATGGGATTTGTTCCACTAGAGGAAATTAATGACGTACCTCTGTAAGTAACACTGATTTTAAAGACACTTTCGCTTATGAATGTCCATGAAAACAAGCTATTGACTAAAAGGCGTCTGGGAGTTTCGGTCAAGTCCCACAGCCCTTACGTCGCCCGGCAACTAATATCGATTGGAAGTCGAATGCAATCCAAGGCATGTTGCTCGATGGGCTACGGTCCCTAAATGTACTGGCTAGCCTGCAGCCTCCGCGCCATCCTCGTGCAAGGCCGTGTCCGCGGCGTTAATGCATGCGCATGCAGCTCTGCGATCCATCGAAGCGGAAGTCGAGAAGGAGGAATCGGCGGCGCATTGTCTTTCCTTTTAATTTTGTGTTCACGTATGAGACTCATTACCGTTCTGTTCATGCGGGCAGTGACGGGAACGCTGAGGAGCACGATCCCAGCCGCAACTGGGCAGAATGGGAGATGTGCGTTATATTTCGCCGAAGTCTTCCCATTGTCCGGCACGCTCTCGTAGCTTAGCGCGCCAAGCAGCTGGTGGCGGCAGACATCCCTCCCCGTGCCACCGCGGCACCCATGCTCGGCACACTTGTAAGTAGCCTTGTAGGCACTGTAGTCGGGCCGTCCGTCGGCCTCGTGCACGCCAACTCTCCCAGGGCATTGTATATTTAATTTGACAAGATGCCAGGCGGGAAGTGCATATTTGAGCCTGCGTGGCTGCAACATATGGAATATCGTAACTGGGTGCGTCTGCAATCAAGCAATCTTTATCGAGCCAAGTGCGCAATATGTTCGAAGATGGTCGACATTGCAAGCATACGGAAATTTGCCTTGAAAAGTCATCAGAAAGGTGCGAAGCACAGATCCAAAGCAGTAGCAGGTGAGGGCTGCTTATCCGTCGCAAGTTTTGTGCAAACGGCAAACCTGGTGTCCGAGGCGATTTCTTCCTCCCGGACTGCAACACTTGACATATACTGCAGAAAGCCCGATTCTGTGATCGAAGCAGAGATTTCGCAGACGATGAAAGTTGTGCCTTCACACTACTCCTATAGCTTCAGTGGATCTATTTTGCAGCTATTCCAAAAGATGTTCCTGGACAGCGAAATTGCGGGAAGCTTCACTTGTTCAGAGAAAGAAATGCGCCTACGTTGCGTGCCACGGTCTGCACCCATTTTTCACTTCTCAAGTACGACAGATGAAGTCTGCGAATTTTGTAGTACTTTTTGACGACACCTTAACCCTTTAATGCCTGAATTATGAAAGCGCCGAAGAAAAAAATTTGTTTTTCATTTTTTAGCTTTAAATAGCAACCTTAACCTAAATCAACAGCTGTATTATCCAAAATGCAACTTTAATGCATACCAACGTTACTAGAACAAACTCAGTTTAAAAGCTCCGCCGGAGAGGCGGTCCGCGTGGCGGTCGTGAGAACTAGTGGCGCTGCAGTCACGTCTAGCTCCCGCAGCTGGCGCTTGTTGTGATCCGCGCCGCCGATGTACGAGCGCACGTGGGTTACAGCGTCTTCTGCGCTTTGTTAGCTCGTCATTTTTGCGACTGTTCTTGACCGGGCTTAGCGTCTTGTACGAAGACACGTGCATGATGTACGAAGCGTAACGAGGGCGAACAGAGTCACAGTGCGGTATGCCGACTTGCTTTGCGCCGGGCTGCAAGAGCGGCTATCGCAACGACGACTCCGCTTCACGACACTTCTTCGGACCTCCAAAAGATCCTACGCCATTCAAGCTTCGCATCGCAAAGATAGAAAGCTTACTGCGAAATGCAAGGTCTGTGACGTTCATTTTGAGAGTGACGACATTGTAAAGCACTATCGTCGTGTCGTTGCGGGACAAGAAGCTTTGATCCCACGTGGAAAGTGGGAACTCGCGCCCGGTGCCGTGTCGCGCTTGTTCCCAGCACTTCCACCCCACATTTCAAAGCCAAAATGTTCGGGGTTTAGGCGCAAATCTCCCCCAAAACGCACGGCGTCCCGCGAAAGCCCAGTGCCTAGTTTGGAGGAGCCACCAGTTGTCAGCTGTCGCTATGCCTTCAAAGCTGTGGATTTTCGAGAGATTTTACGACGAGGTATCGAACAAGATGTGCGGAATATTTTACACTCGCCGGCTCGGGAACGGGCTGCTCAGCGCAAAAATTTGACACGGTACACATAGAAAAGAAGAGGACCAGCGCTGGTCCTCGTCTTTTCTATGTGTACCGTGTCAAATTTTTTGCGCTGAGCAGTTTAATAATGGAACACCAACTAGCCCAATCCCACACATTGCTTCGGGAACGGAGACTTACTTGTGCAAAAGATAGTTGTAGTTGACGAGCAGTTTAACTGCGTAGTGAACGGCTACAGCACGAAACGCAAACGGCTGTCGTACAGTGTAAGAAGTGCTGCGGGCAGGCACGTAGCCAGAATTTTTTTTCGGGGGTGGGCCAAGGCCTAATTATTCGAAAGAAGGTCTTTTCATCGCAAAAAGAAAAAAAGTTGCCCGGGAATATAAAAGGCTGGAGGAATTTCGGCCCCCCCCCCCCTGCCTACGTGTCTGGCTGCGGGCATGGAACATCTGCTCGGTGAAGTTGAAAAACTGAAGTTGAATACTGACGACTCTTCTAGCGACAGAGTACGCGCAAATAACTGCTCGGTGCTCACATCACGGCCGATCTGTTCGAATTGTTTAAGGTACCGTAGAAGGATGCGACGTAGAAAGATGAGACACCGTAAATACAACTATCCGCTGAAAAAATATTGCTCAGAGACGACATCTATTCGATGTAATCGCACACTGAGATTTCATTTACCGAGTTCTCGTAAAATTTTCCGATTTTGGGTCAGTATCCCTGTCGTGAAAACGTGTCTTGTAAACATTGCAAAGCATTGGTGATGTTTTTCGAGAAAGTTTTTTCAATAAATTGTAGAAACATGAGTACTGTTTTTCTGAAATGTTTTTGTATCTCGAGTAAGTACGCTTCTTTGTACACTATAAAGGCTTTCACAAACGTGTGGGTTGTTCTTGGTCTAGATAAGACGGCAGCGGCTAAAACTGTGGTGGTAGTTATAAAAATTACGCTGAAAACCCTCATTCGCTTAGAAACTCCTATGCTTGGAAATTAAGCGCAATGTAGACAGCTCAAGTATTGTCACAGGGTCGTGACGTCGACGAAGGCAGCAGTCAGCAGGTCCGGAATGAAACTCTTTATTGGGCCGAACTTGTGGCCGGGAAACTGAAAGTCAAACTACAGCAATACACTGATAGCGGCGAACAGAGCGTCTACCGTCGATCAACTGACAAGCGGTCAAGCGCGTCGGCTTTTATACAGGCGCTATCGAACTTTCCAGCGATATCGCTGGTGGCGGCGTTATCTCTCGACAAAGCTAGAACATTCGCGTGCGGCGCGCAATCTTAACAAAACGATCTACTACAATCGCGAAGCTTCTCGAACACTGCTTCGCGGACAGCGTCGAGCGTTGATAACCGTCCTTGCTGGTCAAACCCGAATACATCAAAATAAAACAAGAAGTGGGCGTGGCAATATAGACCGAACATTGATTCTTAGCCAATCAATGAACAACGCACGCGGGCCAATGCATACAGACGACCTTATGCATATTCACCTAAGTATCCACCTAACTAGTACAATAAGAAAGTGGCCGCGCAATTACCGCGAGCAACTGCGCGGCGGACCGCAGCGTTATGCCGTGGCAGCAGACGACGCGCCGGTAGTGGCGCAAGACGGAACTGCAGCGCCGCTAGTTCTCGCGACCGCCGTTCGGACCACCCTCCTCCGCTGGCGGAGATACGGAGCTTTGAAACTGAGTTTGTTCTAGTAACGTTGCTTTTAGGTATGTCACGAATTCGCGACAACCGGCTGTGATGCGTAAGGAAGGGAGTCAGACTCCAGCCGTCCCAATGAATGGAACAAGAACTGCCTTTATTGACTATGATGCATAATTTATATGGCAATGAGTAAAATGCGCCCCCTGGGGGATGAAGGAACAAAAACGAAACCAAAACTGAATAAAACATACTCCCCCCCCTTATTTTTAGTGGTTAGTTGTTAGTACGTATTAGTAACAAAAAACCCAAGTATTTACTCTACTTATTTACATAGTACACAATTTCAGACCGTAAACTAAAAGTTGGTCTGATAGTCTTGAAGCCAGGCTGGTGGCCGGCGCCTTCGGGTCGGCCGCTCTGAATGTTGTACTGCTGAGGTTGGCTGCTGCAGTACCCCAGAAGATGGCGACTGCGTCCCAGAACGCGGCTGCAGCACAGGAGACTGCACTACGCCAGGGGACAGCGGCTGCGGCACGGCAGGTTGCATTACGCCAGAAGGTGGCGGATCCGATACGGCAGGTTGTAGCCCGGCAGGCTGTGCCACCGGAACTGGAAACTGCGGCACAGGTAGCTGCGACTGGTGGCAATCACCCCCCTCTGGATTGGAGGCATTCCACGTATGGCCGTCTTCAAGCCTGTAAGAAGCAGGTCCCTTCCTTTCCAACACTTTAGTTGGTGAAGAGAAAGAGCAGTCGCCCTTAAAGCGAACGGATGGTTTCCTGACACGAACAATGTCGCCTGCAGCTATCCCAGGTTCCTTGGCAGCTCTCCTCTTGTCTGTGTACAGCTTGCTGCTCCGCTGTTGACGCCGGACCCTACGACGTAGTCGCGCCAATTCCTTAGCCGGGTCTTTAGCGAATGCTGGTGCTGAGAAGCCAACGATGTCCAGCCTGGTTCTGGGCATTCTACCATGCAGTAGAACAGCAGGGGCAACCCCAGTGGTTGCCTGTGGAGTAGCCCTGTAGATAGCAAGATAGTCCATGACTGCTTCTTGGAGGGGTTGTCTTTCGAGAAGTGAAACTTGAACAAAGTTTTTGAATGTCCTGTTGAATCGTTCAATTTGTCCATTCGCCTGGGGGTAGTACACTGATGAATGCAAAAGACGGATGGCCCTGTCTTTCAGAAAGGTGAATTCCCGGGAAGTGAACTGAGGCCCGTTGTCACAAATGATTCCCTCGGGGTAGCATTCGCAGGCAAAAACACTAGTTAAAAAGTCTTTCACTGTGCTCATGGATACCTCACGGCAAAAATATACCTCTGGCCACTTGGAGTGGTAATCAACAAGCGTTATAGCAAATCTGCTGTTGTGAGGTGCGCGCTCCAAGGGACCAACAATGTCTAAGGCAAGCTTTTGCCATGGTCGTTCAGGCCATTCAACAGGTTGCAGTGGCGCTGGTGATGTCTTGGCAGATTTATCGGCCTCGAGGCAGATGTGGCAGTTTTTCACTGCTGTTTCTACTTCCTTATCCATTCGTGGCCACCAGAACCGCTCACGAAGTCGCGCTTTCGTGCGCGTGATACCAGGATGTGTCTCATGTGCGGTGGAAATGAACTGGGCAGTGAGAGAGGACGGAACCATGAGGCGCTCTGCTCTCAGTAGAAGATCATCGACAACAGAAAGTTCCTCTCTAATAAGGTAGAACGGCTTCACTTCTTCTGGTAAGGATTTTTGTGGCAGCCAGGCACTCAGCACAAAGGACTTGACGGTTTCTAGACAACCATCGTCAAGAACGGCTTGTCTGAACTTCTCCTTTGCCACACAGGCTGGCTCAACGAGCGACACAATTTCTTCCTCCTTTGCAAGCTCTGCTTCTGAGGTAGGTGCTGGCAGCCGAGAAAGTGCATCTGCAACAGTGTTCGTGGACCCCCTGCGGTATTCAACAGTGAAGTTATAACAAAGCAGTCGTGCGCTCCAGCGTGCGATTCTAAGCGGGCGTCTTCCACGTCCTTGTGACGACAGCAAGGAGACAAGCGCCTGGTGGTCTGTGCGAATTTTAAAATGGCGACCCCAAAGGTACGTGTGCCATCGCTCACATGCCCAAATACATGCCAGTGCTTCTCGTTCCCCGACTGAATACTTTCTCTCCGCTGGGGACAGTGTACGAGATGCGAAAGCGACTGTGCGAAGTTCTTGGCCATCTTGTTGCTGGAGGACTGCTCCCAGCCCACAGTCGGAAGCATCTGTCGATACAATGACGGGAAGCGCCGGATCGAACATTTGAAGGACTGTGCTCGACGAAAGCATTTTTTTACCCTTCTGAAACTGTTGTCTGCTTCGGCTGACCAGATGGATGGCTCATTTTTGCGAAGCAAGACTCTCATAGGCTCGACCACTTGTGCCAAACGTCGAACAAATTTCGAGTAGTACTCTACAAGAAGGAACGGAGGGCAGCAACATTGGTTGGCACGGCAGTGTTAACTATGGAGTCAATCTTCTCAGGAAGTGGCGAAATACCACGTGCAGTGACCTTGTGCCCAAGAAATGCGAGCTCTGGAACGTCAAAGATGCATTTGTTGTTCAGTTTCAAGCCTGCATCCTTGATCTTCTGCAGGGCTGTTTTCAGGTTCAAGAGGTGCTCTTCTGCAGTCTTGCCAAAGACGATCACATCGTCAATGTAGAACACACCAGGGCAACGGTCAAGGATTACTGATATCATCTTCTGAAATGCCGCTGGGGTAGAAGCTAACCCAAAGCATACTCTCTTGAATCGAAAGTCCATCGTGAGTGATGAAGGCTGTTAGGTCCCTGCTGTCAGGGTGCAAGAGAACCTGATGGTAAGCGGAAGCCAAGTCGAGTTTTGAGAAATGTGTAGCGCCGACCAAAGCATGGAGAAGCTCTTCTGTATGAGGCAACGGGAAACTATCTGGAACAATAGCCTTATTCGGTTCTCGGAGATCTACGCAGGTCCTGATGCTGCCATCTTTCTTGTCAACAACGACAATGGGGGACACCCATTCGGAAGCATCGATGTGCTCGATGATGTCAAGGCTTAATAACCTTTGAAGCTCATTTGACACTGGCGCACGGAGAGAATATGGCAGACGGCGAAGTTTGGAAGTTACAGGCTGCACGCCCTGACGCGTCTTAACCCGATGCGTGAACCCCTTAGCAAGGCCCAAGTTGGAACTGAAAAGTGAAGCGAACTCGCTTGCCAAGGCTGGCGGAAGATTTTCTGGACTGGGTTGCGCGTTGGACAGTGCGGAAATGTTGGCAAGTGGAACGGAAGTGGAACGAGGTACCGTGTCATTGACACATGTCAACGGAGCAACAGACGTAGTCGTATGTAAGCACGTGAGAGTAGAACCCTCAATGCGAAGATTTAAGGCTTTAATGCCGTCAAGGCCGATAAGACAAGTTCCTCGGCGAACAACATAAAAACAGAGTGACGCGGTGCGCGCTTTGAACTGTACATCTGCCGTGAAACCTAGCACGCAAATGGGACGTTGGGAATAGTCAAACAATGTGACGTGCGGGGCAGGCAGAAGCGAAATGCTCTGAAAATGTCGACAGAATGCTTGCTCTGACAAAATTGAAACAGATGACCCTGAATCAACAAGAAGTGTAAGCCTGACGTTCGCAACCAGCACTTCTACGTGAATTCCCTTACGAGCGGAACGTTCCACAGTCAACACTTGCTCAGTACTGCTACACGACGATACATCGTCATCACATTCTACTTCGCGGACCCTGCCTTGCACTTGAGCTCGTTTGCGGTTGCATACATTTTGAAAGTGGCCCTTGCGACCGCAAAACAAACAACTTTTCCCATGCGTTGGGCACTGCATATCTGATGCGAAGTGATCCCGCGAGCCGCATCGGAAGCAGTGCAGCGATGCGGAGCGCCTACTGTGTTCTCGGTTCCGTTCAGGGGGGCGGTGCCCCTGCGGCGCACGTGAGCTGCTGGCGCTTTTCGTTAGCTTCTGTTGAAAGTGGGCTGCCGGCTGTGAATTGCTCTTTTGCGATGAATGCAATGATTTCTTACGACGACGCTGCATTGAAACTTTGTCGACCGAAGGACAAAATTCCTTTAGCTCTTCAGCTGCTTGCTCAAATTGGAGCGCAATTCGCACCGAGCCTTCGAACGAAAGTGAGGGGCCCTCAAGCAATAACCGTTCACGTACGCCGTTGGAAGCTATGCCGGCAACAATTTGATCCCGCAGAGCATCATCCTGAGAAACGAACGAACAGTGTGACGCTAGCTCCCGTAGGGCGGCAACAAAGTCATGAACGGACGCCTGCGTGTTGACGGCGGCGGTGAAAATGATGACGCTCGACGACAACGTTGCAGGACGTCGAAAAGTGGTGCCGTAATGCCACAAGTGCAGTGTTGTATTCGTCAGAAGTGGCTGCGGCAGACTTATCCCCGTCCTTAACGGCGAGCGCTGCGGCGCTTGGCACTGCTGGTGCTGCGGCGGTCGACCCTGCAGGTAAGGTCTGATGAATACGCTGGCCCTCCGGCCCCAAACAATGCAAAAGGATAGCCTTGCGTCGTGCTGGCGTGAACTCGGCGGCCCCGGACGCCACCAGGTAGACGTTGAACATCTGCTCCCACTGCTCCTATGGTAGGGGCGGCCGGCCGGGCGTCGCAAGGAAGAACGGCGGCGGAGCGAGCCCGGGGACACTCATGTTGGGGCGGGCGCGGACGGTGCGCAGGGTACTTTTACGACATCCTCGTCGCCAATGTGATGTCTAAGGAAGGGAGTCAGACTCCAGCCGTCCTGATGAATGGAACAAGAACTGCCTTTATTGACTATGATGCATGATTTATATGGCAATGAGTAAATGCGCCCCCCTAGGGGATGAAGGAACAAAAACAAAACCAAAACTGAATACAACACCGGCATTTAAGGCAATACAGTAAAAGCTCGTTAATTCGGATTTCATGGGACCGGAAAAAATGTCCGAATTAACCGAATGCCGAATTAACGAATGAACAGGAAAAACAACATTAAAATCAAGTTGGAGAAGCATACCTTTATTTGCTGAAGTATTTTGTAATGGTCGTCTGCGTTTTCACGCAGATTCCGGCTTACATTACAATTTTTCTTAACTTTTCCAAATGGCCAACAGCACGTAAACTGTTGGAAGTGCTCAGGCAAATGCCATCTAATATCAAAAGCGCCTCTGAGACTTCCCGTGAGGTGTGATGAGGTCGCGACATCATTAATAATTTCTTGATCGGGCAGGAGACCAGTCGTGGCGACACAATCATCAATCGCGATGTAGTCCTGAAGGGTCATATCTGTGGGAAGGACAGCATCGAAGGTCGGGCAGTCACCGTCGGTGGACTCGGCTGACACCTCGTCAATGCCACCGTCGGCTACTGCTGCATGCTCGGGCCTCACATGTAAACACGGTCACAATGGGAAAAAACAAGAACTCCGCAAGAAGAGACGGTGCCGACACAACACAAGGGAAAATGGCGTCGGAGGTGCAGTGGAGCGAAGAAAGAAGACGCCGACGTTCGGTGACGCTGCGATCGCCCCCACTAGTTGATGACGATGGCGATGTCACTCAAGTTTTCGGTTTCGCCCCAGTGGTGCCAGCGCTGCTTTACCACACATTTGTGTAGCGGCAGCCGTCAGAATTTGTCTGAATTAAGCGGTGCGGAGCCCAATTCTGACGAATTAACGAAAGTTTGGTCCCATAGATTAACATGCACTTTGGCCGGGACCAGTAGAGCCGTCCGAATTATCCGAATTTCCGAATTAACGGGTGTCGAATTAACGAGCTTTTACTGTAGTAGCTGAATACAGGGATATGTTCAATGCAACGCAAGTATGGCATCCCCGCATCTATGAAGCGGATCTGTTCAAGGCGACGTATCTTGGCGTCGTCATTGTTGTTAAATGCAAGTTTGACTTTATTGCCTCCTGCCAATCACGTGACATTGTGTCTGCCCCCGTGTGGACCCTGAACTCCGCCGCCCAGTATAGCCGACTTCTTGGGAGTCGACAGAATGACATGAATGTGACGGCACTGAGAAATAGATCTAGCTCGCCACGAGACAGAGCCAGTCCTTTGTTCAGATTTTTTTTGCATCGCAAAGAGATTGCTCTGCTGAACAATGTGATCCATGAAGGTGTCATAAAAAATTCCTTGAAATATTCAATAGGAACTCTGACAGTGTCACATTGAGGAAGAGCGGTTTTCCATTGTGGCATTTCCCGCTGTTCTTGAGTCATTTTTTCCACCGCACCGCATGTTTTAGAGAGGCACTAGCTAGGTTGGTCTACCACATCTTCGTCTTCATCCTCACTACTCGATGAAGACACTCGTGCTTATGCATGAGGATCGGGATCGACATCGTCGTCTTCGCTGTCACTGAGACAGCTGTCGTCATTTTTATCTTCAGGTTTCAAGTGCGTGTGAAACCTTTTTTTCCCAAAAACGAGCGGAAGTCCATCATGAACTTGTCATACCGGCAATCATCACTGACTGACTCAAATGCGGGATGTCGCGAATTTGTGACATACCACAGAAGCGAGGATCGCACAGGAAATAACGTACTTCAAAACAACGTGACATGTTGTGTGCAACCTCTTGTATGCGTGCACACCGAAAAATTTTTATAGGAGATGGAACTTGCGTCCCTAGAGGAGAAAGCAACGAAGAAGTGAGAGCGCACGTGCTTCGCACTCTCCGGCAACTGATACACAACACTGGGTTCCAGCTTGCAATACCTTACATGCGATGGTGCTCCATGTCTCGTGCTGAAAGCTACGTCCACCGCAAATACGTGACAGCCGCCGTTGAAGGCAGCAACGCGTTTCGTGTGTTCCTTGGTCGGCGTCTTTCGGTATGTCGCGAATTCGCGACAACCGGCAGTAAAGGGTTAAGTGAATATTTGGTAAGGAAACAACTTTATGTTCACGTCGGATTGTGAACAACTGTGAGGTGACATTCAGATATCTGACTTCGGCATTCTTGGGTCACAGCACAGCGCACGGCTTCTTGCAGAAGTTGACGAAAACACTCGCGTCCTTTTTCCTGAGCAAGATCGTGCAGCTCTTGATGGACGGCCCGAATGTCAACCGGAGTCTCTTCAACAAGTTGCAGCAGCACACGAAAAATGACTTCATGAAGTTCAGTGCTTGGATATTAGTTCACATGGCTTGCACACAGTTTATAATGCTTACAAAGCAGGAATGCATGCAACGAGCTGGCCAGTCGATACCTATCTGTCCAGCTTATTCTCACTCTTCCATGATGCACCGGCCTGTCGTGAGGATTTTGTTGAAGAGACGGGTAGTAAGCTGCTTCCTTTCGTACCCCACCGTAGGGTAGCGAGCATGCCAGTACTGGAGAGAGCCCTGGCTATTTGGGCGGATTTGAAGCACTACACCGAAGCTGTGGGGGACCACAGGCTACCCATGCTGAAATGTAGAGCGTTTGAGAATGTCAGTGCTTTTTTAAGGACCAGCTTGCACTTGTGACACTGAACTTTTCCTTAAACGTTGCAATGGTTATGCAGCCTTTCTTTACTGTTTTTCAGAGTGATTCTCCGGAGGTGTAGTAATTGTAGAGCGGAGTTTCCGGGCAGGCAAATGCCCGTGTCACTTTATTGCGCGTCCTTTTATGCACAGCTAACATATCAACATTGACAGATAACATAGATAAGTCGTTGGTGACGTCGGTAGGGTTAGTAACACCCTCTACATAACGCCCTTCACACCACATTCCCCCTTGTCCAAGATGTGGACCATATACTGGATAATTACAAGTTCAATCTTTTCGGCATAATGAGTCTTCCAGACTGAGTATGCAGAGGACCACGACCTGGAGTCCAGTATGCGTCGACTTCAAACTGTCTGCATCTGTAGGGGAAGGCGCACTTTCTTGGCGAACTACATCGGGTTTCGCACCACCTGCAGTGATGGAAGTGCTGCTCCAAACTGCTCCAAAAGATAAATACTGCTCCATGCTGCTCTGAACTGTAATATTTGTTAGTAACTGCTCCGGACCTGCTCCGAAATGGCGCTGGTAAACTGTAAAGAATGAATTTTAAGCACATGATCATCCAGCGAGCCTGAACGAAACAAAAAACAAGCTGTCTACTATCATTCCATACTCACGGACAACTTTTCTTGGCAATGAAGAGAAGGCTGCAGAGCCAAACTACGTGTGTGCTACCACTGAAGAATATAGTCCCACAATTCCGTCCGTGTTTTCTGCATGAGAATTAAAAACAACATTGCTCTATTTTCTACGGGACACTGTTTGAAAAGAGGTGCAGCACACACGAAGGAGATATAAAATTTATATTTGTTTTACTTTATACAGTGTCATTTCATGTTTTTGCACGTGTGAGAACGTTGCACCTTTTACATGCACCTCTCAGTCAAAATAGCGCCTTTGTCTTCAGGTGAGCACTTGTCACCCTCTAGCTTTTCTAATGACTCGCCGTGACAAATTTAACAAATGGCTGTCTAAGCAGACAAAGCAAATAGTATGCAATGTTATTATTCGACCATGGCCGCTCGAATAATCGAACAGCCGTCACAGGAGATATGGATGGTTCACAAACGGGAACTACGGTGCCAAACCGGACTACTTTGTCGAGCAGTACATGTGCAATAGCTCCGCCCCCGTAACCTTTCCTTCATTGCCAAGAAAAGTCCACGAGTATAGTATGGATAGTATGCTAGTATGGAATTTCTATACTAGCTCCATACTAGCATATCGACAATGCCACAAGTAGTGACATTGTCACATTTATCACTTTGTCAGCTCCAGCCTCATTTTTGCCACAAAAAATGGCAAGGCTGTTTTTTCAACCTATCTGCACTTAGTTTCTTGTTTTTTTTTTTTTTAAATGCAGGCTGTTTTGGTCAAATATGAAAATAAGATTGTTTGCTCTATTACCGATTATAAACTGCTGTACGTGACTGTGGTTTCTTTTATGATTTGGGGCTTAGCTTTATCAGTTTTATATCATTTCTGCCGCAATTTAAGCATATAGCTCATCTTACTTAGTGTTCAGTGGCCACCCATCTGCTTAATTATTTGTCTGTTGCAATTTGCAGTGATAACTGTATGTGCAGTATGTTTAATAATAAGTATTAATACTTCTGAGATGCTTAAATAAAGCTTTAAACTCCAGGAGTAGTTTGGAATATTTTACCATCTGCTCCAAAAATGCCAATAGCTGCTCCAAACTAGCATTTTTTCTGCTCCGGAATGTGCTCCAAAAAGCAAAATGTCGCTTCCATCACTGCACCTGGGAAAACCACACGACTCGGAGAAACCACACAATGCAACACATCACTCGGGAGTTCTCCCGCACTGTCTGTTGTCGCTACTGCCTCCAGCACTGGTGATGACGCTGTCGAAGCAGCAGTTGTGCCAGAACCACCGAATGGCACAAGCAGACGATGGTTGCGCTGTGTCACACCATTTGGCGTCTCTACCTCGTAGTATCTTTGGACGCTGACCTCGGCTCAGCACCCGAGCAGTACACCTGCAATCTGACACCCAGACATCTTGGCCTAGTTGCAGAATCGGCAGGGGTTGAGCAAAGTGATGGCGGTTGTAGTCTGTGGTCTGCCGGTGCTTAGTAGCTTGGTCACGCTCTTTGAAGGTTCCGTGGTCAGGCAGTCGCGGAGCTAGATGGTCACGGACCTTTGGCAACAGAGTGCGCAGATGACCCATCAGAAGTCGAGCAGGACTGAAGCCTGGAGAGCCAGGAGTGTCCCTGTACACCAAGAGAGCCATGTGATGATCAACATTCTTGCGCCAGTTCCTTCACGGTTTGCACTGCGCGTTCCACTTCCCCGTTCGACTGTGGAAAAGCAGGACTACTTGTGCAATGAGCAAACCGGTATGTTGACGCAAAGTCCACAAGCTCCCTCGACGAGAACTGTGGCCCGTTGTCACTCCGAAGAACCTCAGACTTTCCGAATCGAGCCATAATGCTCTTCAGTGCAGTAATCGGCGATATACTTGACGTCCCGTGCAGGGTCTGTACTTCCGGAGACCCGTGAGTAGTAGTACTGAACTACTAATAAGTCCCGACCTTCAAAATATATGTCAGCCCAGACTTATAGCCAGGGAGCTCAGGTTTAGCAGTCGCTATCATGGGCTCTGCCCTCTGCTGTCTCGTTGTTGCACACTGTTAGCTGTTTTTGACCACTTCTTTGATGCTGCGGCTTATACCAGGCCACCACACCAACTCACGGGCCCTCGCCATAGACAGCCACTACAAGATGACCCATGTGAATCAAACTCGAGGCTTCTGCTTGTAAAACTGCAGGAATAACCAGCAGACTGCCTTTCAGCAAAATCGAATCTGCAACCGAACGTTCGAGGCTTCCAATACGCTGCCAAAATTACCAGTAGTCTTGTCTTAGACATCCAACTGTAGTTGCAAAACTTGATCAAGGTGGAGCGCGCACCATTCAATGCTTAATGCCTTCTTATTGTCTCAGTCCATCGGCGTACTTTCCCAGACGGCTTCCACGACCAATCGCATGTAGTTTTCAACTGAAGTAATTGCAGCATCTGATGATGGAAGCGGAGCTCTTGACAATGTGTTGGCTGTTGGAGCAGCTTGTCCGGAACGTACAGCACCTTGAACTGGTAGTGCATCAGCTTGAATCGCAGGTGCTGTATCCGGTGTGGCAGCAAATCTCCTTCCATGTCACCCAAAAGATCAGCGGTTGGTCTGTTTCAACGAGGAATTGGAGGCGATGAACGAATTCGTCGAGCTGCTGCACAGCCCACGTGACAGTTAAGGCCTCTTTTTCCGTCTGGCTGTACCTCTGCTCAGTCTTTCGTCCCGTGATTGGTCTTGTCTTGCATCAGGACCGCTCCGAGCCCAAAAGAACTTGTATCCACGGAAAACCACTGTTGGGTAAGATGGGCAATAGCAGGCCATGGAAGTTTCCGAAGAAAGCGTTGTCTTTACTGTTTCGAATGCCGCTTGCTGGGGTGGTCCCCACAACCAGGCCTTCTGTGTCACGTATCTCGGGAGCGCTTGCAATGCGGAATGGAATTGGGAGAGAGAGAGAGAGGCGGGGACCGTGGCGTCACGGCAAACAAACTTTATCTGACAAAACACTGCAAACAAACTTCACAGCCACTCAAAATTTTACAACAAAAAAAAAACAACAAATTATAACATTAGGAACTCCTAAGCTGTACAAGAATCACACACGAATCAAGCTATTCTTAGTGCACCCTAACTCGAGTCTGGCCACTGTGGCGTCTCAGTGTGTCGCTCTACGAATCGAACGTTCTTACTGCGTGTTGTTCGCTGCCTCGATTCGGTGCCAAAGTTGACGCTCTGACCCGTCGTCGCAGCTCCTGTCGACGTCTTAGTCATCGTCGTCAATCCGCCACCTCGCTGGTCATTCTCATTGCCGACCCTCCGGTCTTTCGTCGAGAACATCGGTGGCTTCCGGTTAGGCCTAACGCTCGGCCTCTCCTCAGTGCCACTGGCTCGAACTGTCGACGTGGCTCTCCGGTGATTGTCGGTGGGTTGCCGTCGTCTTGTTGAGCTGGGGTAGTGCCGCAGATGCCCCGAGAACTGCTGCGATGAGGCTGCCGCAAGCCCGGGAAGCCTCACTCAGTAGACACCCAGGTCGACGGCCACCCTCCCGGGACTCTCGCAACGCTGCCTCCAGAACTGGGCTCTGCTGTTCCAGTCGCGGGTGCGACGCTGGCTTGCACCACCTTGCTCTTCGCCAACTCCACTGAACAATGACTGCTTCTTCTTCTGGGTCTCTCACTTCAGCTCGGGTCGCATTGCACGCGCCTTTCTCCGGCCAATGGCGTGCGTGGACGTGGCGGGAGTGCACACAGAGTACTTTTCCGTTCTCCGCACACCGCCGTCCGGCACGTGCCCCGTGCACCTTTACTCATGACATTCTGCTTGCATAGGAGTTCTCGAATCGAAGCTAGCGTATCGGTGTGGTAGGAATCTGGCAATATGATTCACCATCCCCATGAACCTTTGAAAACCTTCGACGTCCACTCGCATTTCCATCTTCCGAAAGGCTTCAACCTTGGCTGGGTCTGGCAAGATATCGTCTGACGAAACGGTGCCGAGGAGCTTGACACGCCAAACTTGCACTTTTCCTTATTAGTCAGCCCTGCTCGGCGTAACCGGTCATCGATTGTGTTGACCACGCCTTGCTGCCCCTCCAGAATGAGAGACTTCCAGCGCTGAAAATACTCTGATGCAGCCTTAATGCCGAAAGGTAGGCGGCAAAAACAGTACCTGCTGAAATTTGTTATGAACGTTGTAAGTTCCTGGCTGTCTTCTGTCAGCTTGACTTGGAGGAAACTAGATGTCACGTCCAGCTTGGAAAAGACCAGTGGAAAAGACCTTCACCTCTCCGAGGAGCCGTAGTACGTGTTCCATGATCGGTAAGGCGTGTCGCTCCTGGAGGACATACTTGTTCAGCTTGGTCAAGTCGACACACAAACGGTAGCTGCCAGAGTTTTTGCGCCACCACCAGACTGGCACACCATCGCATCGGCTTCGTGATCCGCCTAAATATGCCCCGAGCTTCCATCTTGTCAAGCTCAGATTTCATGACCGGACACAACGGGATAGGTATCCTTCTTAGTGTGCTTCAGGAGAATGGGGCGGCACCTGGTTCCATGCGTATCTTGTACGGTTTGTCCAGCACGCAGAGTCCTTCGAACAGGTTTCAAGCGATGCCTGCAGTCTTGGACGACTTGCAGAGCTTAAAGGGACACTAAAGGCAAATGTTAAGTCTACATTGATTGTTGAAATAGCGGTCCGGAATCCTCGTAGTGCTACTTTTGTGCCAAGGAAGTGCTTATTTTGAAATCTCATTTTAGTGGTCCGCATTGCGTTAGCACACTTCAATTCACCCGCCTGAAAGCGGTCTTTTTCATGTCACTGTTGTCGTGCCCAACGTTGCCCGCCTTTACTGCGCGGTGGCGTGAACTGCTGGCGTGCACTATTCAGGCATCCGGCAACATCACATGCATGCGGAATTTTGTCAAACTTTCTGTCAGAGCGACTTTTATGAGCGCGCAAAACACGCAGCAGTACGCGATACCGAAACTACCACTGAGACGCGACCCCGTGAGCGAAGCAGGATGCCGAGCAGAGCGCAGTTCGGCGAAAATGGAACTTTTGAACCACGTGTGCCGTTCCCCATGGAAACGCCAAAGAGGTTGTTTTTTCCATGAATCAAACAAATGAACAAGTAGCCTTTTATTATGTCTCTTGATGCATGGAAGGTTCTTTTTTTATTGCAGGTAGTTTGATTACGAGTGAGCCGCCGCGGTGGTATAGCGGTTACAGTGCTCGGCTGCTGACCCGAAGGTCGCGGGTTCGATCCCGGCCGCGGCGGTTGCATTTCGATGGAGGCGAAATGGTAGAGGCCCGTGTACTTAGATTTAGGTGCACGTTAAAGATCATATCGTGGTTTGGGACGTAATACCCCAGATATTATTATTATTGATTACGAGTGAGTAATTGTACTCGGACTCTCTCACATCATCGGGATCATTTCCAAATGTCCCGCTCGTGGCGCTCATCGTGTGATACATTTAGCTTAATTTCTCGGTAAGTAGGGCACTGCTGTTGATAATGCTGCCGTTTTAGACGTTGTCATACATTGAGCTTTCACTCTGACATAAATTGATATTTGTCTTTAGTGTCCCTTTAAATGGCTGGAAAACCTAGCAGAGGTGCGCTGTTGTTTGTGAATGCACCACATACATTTTCTGCTCTGTTGTCTGGCCTCTCCATCTCAAGGTAGCCCAGAAGGTACCCAAAATGACTAGGGGCTGCCCTCTAGGGCCCGTGAGCTCGGCTTTTCGAGGGTCAAGTCTTGCTGGTACGACAGAAACTTCAGCGTCACTATCAACCTTGAACTTGAGCAGCGACCCGTTTACTTCAACGTCGCCATACTTGGCCCGGGGCAGGTCGACTTATCCAACCCCGTCGAGTCCTATAGACCTTTTCAGACTGTTTTCTGGGCGCCTCTATAATCCTCTCTGGGCTCCGCTAAACAGACGTCGCGCGCCAGAAATGCATGACCGAGGCTGTGACGTCAGCCCTTCTACTCCCGTGCGCAGCCCAGCATGACGGCGTTTTTTCTCTCCTGTGAAAAGGTCTATAGCCGATACCGAAGAACGACACATTGCCGCAAAGTGGCCCTTCTTTTGGCACTTGTTACAAAGAACTCGTCGGGCCGAGCATTTCGTTTTCAGGTGGCATCCTCTGCCGCAGAAGTGACACTCGCCCCCTGAGACTGAAGGTGACGTTTTGTCTTCTGAGTGAGTCCTTTGTTGCGGACGATTCTTCTTCACTTTAGTTGCATCCATGATGAAGGCTGAAGACACGGCACTCGTGACAGTGGGGTCATGCGCAATGTGCTCCTTCTCAGCATCCTCTTGTTGACGTGCTTAGATCAAAGCTTGTTCGAGACTGAGCTTTGAGCACCTGCCCAGTTCGTCAGCCAGGTTGCTGTCGAATAAGCCCACGACAAAATGGTCGCGCACGAGCAGACTCAACTTTGGAGGGGTAGTTGCTCCGTCGTGCCATGACCCAAAGTGCTGTGTAGAAAGCGTCTGCCGACTCGCCAGGTTGCTGTACCTGACGGTGAAACTTGGCACTTTCGTACAGCTCGTTCACTGCATGGATGATGTAAGAGTGAACATCCCGGTGATTTGCTTCAAATCCGCCATATCAGCCTCTGAAGCTTGCAGCGAGTCGAGAATTTCTCTTGCCTGTGGACCCATGGTGTACAGTAGTGTGCGGACACACACACTTCTTCATCGGCAGCATGCAAGCCCGAAGCGTAGAGGTACTCTTCGAACTGGATGAGCCAATGTTTTCACTGCGCTGGATTGCTGAAATTGAAGGGCGCCGGAGGTCTGAGGTTTGCCGATGCAAACACGAGAGCCGGCATACTTGCCAAATTGGCAAAGCACCATCCATCTTCCTGTCGCTGTTTTCCATGCCGTGCCCAAACGCGTGTTTGACCGCATCAGCGACTGTTATCCACAGCACATACCTGCTGGCACGCCCCCTTTCACCGTTGTAGTAGAAGCGTGCCCACTTCCAACACCATGTAGTGATTGTGCAGCCGAGTGTCCGGGCAGGCGAATGCCTGTGTCACTTTGTTGCGCATCCAGCATATCAACATAGAAAGATAACATAGATAAATGGTTACTGATGTCAGTAGGGTCAGTAACGCCCTTCACATAACGCGCTTTACACCGCACTGCCAAGAGATTGTGGTTTTTAGTGAAAGAGCTTGAAAGTGTCTTGAGGAGCCTCCTTGCAAGGTTCGTGAAGCGCTTGGTATTGACAGAAGCCACGAGCATGATGAAACTCCTGCAAATTGATGTTGATGATGCTGCCAATTACACGTCACTTGAGATGGTGGACATTGGATGTGCGGCTGAGAAGATCTTAGAGTGGGAAAAGTGAGTTCCAAGTCTGTTTTTGAATTTAAGAGAGAGTCTGAAATACGTTGTGAACATGACCCTGAAAATCGTGGAGAGAAGTCCTCTTGGGGACCCTCTCGATTGAGGATTGTCAGATTTCGACCCCAGAGAGATGTCTACAGAAATGTGCCTTGGGAAGCTAAAAGTTGTTAAGTTTAATGAACAACAAGCTCTTTTCAGAGCACAAGAGAGATCGTGTGTGCACAGTATATTCAGTTATGCCAAGAAAAACTGCATAAACTGCAAAACAGTAGAAGAGACCATGAACACCTTGACGTTCTCCTTGTGCGCCTTTGAAGCATGACCAGTCGTTCTCGATCTTATGGAAGTGCTGAAGGTTCTTCTCTTGCTTGAGCCGTGGAGAGGCTTCAGTAGAAAGAGGTTTCAGTGTAAACCAGGAAGCACTTATGTTGAAGCACTTTCCCGGACAGTGGCACTTCGTTCACGCGCTGTCCGCAAAACCAGGCGAACACTGTGCGTGTCGACGTTTGTGTTGTTTGGGCTTGCGCCATTTTTGAGCACGCCAAGAATGGAGGCGTTGTTTTGAAAAATGTGGACAGCGAGCTGCACGCAATTCGAAGCTTGTCGGCAATCTCCATTTTTTTCCTGCCTTTTTCAACTTGGGGCAATAATAGCAGCCTTATCTACAAACCTTATCTACAGCCCAATCTATAAACTTCAGCGTTTTGGGTGGAGGCGGCATCTAAGCAGCCCGGCGAAGCAGACGGTATGATGGGCGCACACACGGTTTGCGCAACCTACGTAGCACTAACAGCAACAGCTCAGAAAGAAAACGCACGCATGGCCAAGCCACATGCTCCTGTACATGTGGATTTAGCTAAGCATTGCTTGCGTATCCATTTCATCATCGTTGTCGCCAGCTTTTTTTTGTTGTAAACAGGAATGGCCGCACCCACGCAATTGCGCTGTAGTGTAGGTTTGTGCAATTTATGGGCAGAACGGATGCATTTGAGCAGTTTTTGAATAGAGTTAGTGTTACTTGGGCTGATTTCTGCACACTGTCGGTCCAAAATTTAGTTCATGTGGGATTGCTAAAAAATGTTGCGCTATTGCGAGATGTGAATTGCATAGATTCCTAAGGGCGTTCGCTGAGGATTCAAAATATTTTTCGTTACTGCGAGAATTCCGTTGCCTCAGGATTTCATTATTGCGGGTTTCAACTGTAAATCGATTCTATTTTTGATTAGCTAGTACTCATAGTTTCGAATAATTCGACAGGACGAATATCTAAAACATGACAAAGGCCATTGGTGCACTTGGTAAGGGTGCGGTGGCTAAAACTAATGCTAACGTCGTTACAGTAGGCCTTTCTTAAAAATTGCACGATATTCTGGTTCAACAGTGCTGGCGTTTTTTTTTGTAAGGAGATTGTCATTTCCGCGTGTAAAAAGATGCAGGAGAAGATCTGTTAAGCCCTTCACAACTTCGCTTCCGAAACGAAGGCACGGACTTCCTGCGTAGTTCGTCGCGTATGCCTCAAGCGCTGTAAATCGTCGCGACTTTAGCCCGCGAAGCCCTCGATGATGGCTTCACATGTGAAAATTTGTTCACGCTGAGCAGTGGCCACTGCCACACCGCACTACTCGGCACATAAACTCCCATCGTTCTGGCACACAGTTAAACGATGCTGTGGATGGAGCCCAAAGATTTTTGGGG
>NC_051183.1:143703143-143763142 GCF_013339695.2 Rhipicephalus sanguineus
CAGGACGTCTTGAAGACGGTCCATGTGGGGATGTTCTGTTTGTGGTTGTTGTACCACAATTCGGCGACGCCAGTCAGATAAAATATGACGTAGCCTAGCTTGTCGGGGTCATCCCACTTATTATGCGCACTCACCAGTTCGTAGTGGTCAAGCCAGTCTTCCACGTCGGTCTCATCTGCACGCTGAAGACCTTGGGTCCCGGAGCCGAGGAAGCCCGGTGCAGGTGACGGACAGGGACGAAGGCGCCGGTGGGTTTGCGTGGTCAGTCATGATCGGCGGTAGCGTCCGGCTACGCAGCTCCAGGTGTAGCGACGGGGATGAACAGCACCCTCCACCAAATGTGAAGAGGTTTATTGGTCGTTGAAAGACGTAATGGTCGTCAGCGGCAAGCAAGCGAGAAGAAGCGTCCAGAGGCACAGCGGCGATCCGAAACACGAGCCGAGCGAGCCGAGCGTTGGCGATGCTGCTGATGGAGGCGCATCTTCTTCTTCACAATAAGAACAATGTGTTTCGTCCCGTATGATTTCGTCCGATTCTTCTAATCGTGATAAGTCCCACTGCAGCAACTCCTTGGTGCCTGAGATTTTCGTGTCTTCATCAGTTTCATTCATGTGGTCTCTTTCTGATATTACTCCTTGTGTGCTGTTGAGGCTACGGCGCGGTGTTACTGTCATGGTTGGTCAGCTACTATTTCTAGATTTTCAAGGTTATCGCTCTGTGTCTTCTTTAATATTTCGGTCAACAGATCACCCGACGAGAGTGTCAGGACCGACAGCTTTTTTCGAGCGACTGGGCAATCTTGAACACTGATTTACAAGATATAGCTTTCTCATCCGTAAAGTGCCTCACGAAAAACTTTGAAAAGTTATCAGAGTCCATTCCAGTGTAGTGTACTTCGGTGCGGCTTCTCATGGAAGGCCCATCAGTTTTTAGTAGAAAAGGCCATTTGTGTTGCACGGTCTAAGGTTCCGAGCAACGTCAGCTGTTCACCCTCAGACTCCGCAAGGTCTCTGAACCCCTATCCTTATCAAGGAATAGGAGCCCATCGGGCAGGGTCCGACCAAGAGACTGACTGCCACCGTTTTTGGCTTCTCGCCCTCCGCCTTTCATCCTATCGCCACAATTCGGATCACAGCTTCAGTGTGGAAGCTCAGGGTACGTGGTGTCGCTACACACCAAACGCCTGCTTGCGCAAACGCCCCTGCGGGGAAGCTGTTACGGGGGTTTATTCAGGTACTCAGCGACAGCAGCAGGGCGTAGCCAGAGAGCGAACTGCCGGTGCGCGTTAGCCGATGGCGATGGTCTTCTGTGCGTGCCGATCTACCTTACAATCACCCCCGGTATTGACAAGTAGCTATCATGGCGACCTAGAGAGAGGTCAGAGGATAATAATATCGCTTGAGCATCATAATATCGCCCCCCCTCCCCCCGAAACTCTGATCACGGGGGTGTCTTACCGAAAATGATGAAAATAAGTCTTTTTCTAAAGCAGTCCGGGCGTTAGCAAAATCTGCGCCTGGAGCCGGAGAGCCCAACGAGCGAGGCGGCCTACAGGTCCTTCAGGTTCGAAAACCTGCAAAAAGCGTGGTGGTCCGTTACGGTGTCTAAAACACGACCGTAAAGAGAGGGAGGAAATTTCTGAAGAGCCCATACGCAGGCCACGCGCTCTTTTTCTGTTGGAGTAATTGGTCTCAGGTTTCGTGAGTGTGCGACTGGCATATGCGACCACATATTCGGCATTGACGTCCTTGCGTTGCGCGAGCACAGCTACAAGACGGACACCACTGGCATCAGCGTGAATTTCTGTAGGTGCGCTGGAGGGAATAGGAGAAACATTAGCGGAGATGCAAGCACGCGCCAAAGTCATAAACGCGTCATCACAGGCTTCCGACCAAGCATATAGTTCATAGACGTCAGACTCTGGAGTTTCCAAGATGTGTGGCGCCACCTGTCGGAGAAGTATTGAGTAGTGCATAGACCGACTCTCTCGCATAGTTTGCTATGGGACCAGGTGCAACTAGCGAGTGCGAAACAACGATTGAGCTTAATATCGCGTGTGTTTGCGCATTTAGCACTCAGAACGAGAGCTGTGAATTGCTCTCCGCTAGTCGGACGCGCCACCGAACCGTCGTGAAGTGCTTGCTGGATAATTCGCCTGAACGACGGCGAAAACAGCAGCAGACGAGAGTCCTCCGCACGCTACGAAGAAACTCCGCAAAAGACGCACTGTTGCGTTGTGAATTGCCACGGACGTAAAAGACTGAATAACAACGTTCAGTTTTACCGATTTCCATAGTTGTCGTACGAAGAAGAAAGGCGAGAGCGCTGGATACGGGCCGTTGCGAGCGTGTTGGGTAAGCGAAGTACCCGCGTTCTCCACAGCCGGTGGCATGAATGTGTGGCTCTGCTGTTGTTTTGCGTAGCCCTGATGCAAACCGTGGTAACCTTGACTATGAAGCTCAGCAGAGGCTCTGACCGCGGTGCTTGTCGTGTAACACGAAGTGAGCAGCTAGAGGCAGACTGGAGACGCGTGATACGCACACCGCGACGAGTTGGTCGTCACAACACAGCATCGCAGACGTATGTACGTTTTGAAGGCTCAGAGTTCTGGTTCTAACTAGCTAACACCACGTGCGTCATACAAGTAAATCGCAGAATGTTGGTCGTGACCCCCTTCAGGTTTGTTTCGCCCGTGTCCTCCGCGGTTGCCGTAGCTATCTCGGAGGCCACGGTTTTGCCTTTGGTTGTACCCCGCGAAAGTGGACACGCACGTATCCCCATTTGCAGTACATACAAACGGAAGACGACCATCAAGAGACCATTTGAGGATGCGTAATAAAACACTCCAATGCACAGGAAGCGAGAGATGAATTAAGGGAGAATGCAACTGAAAAGGCGAAAATCGCCGGGGCCATTCGCCCCTGATGAACCGAGTTTTGTACCACTGATCGTAAGATGCATAGCTAAGTAAATTGATCGTGTATGTAGGTACTTTATCGCTGTGACATACGTATATACCCGATTTTAACGCATTTAGGCTCTAGAGAACGGATGTCGGAGGGCTTGCCTCGAACTCGGTGTCGTGTGATGCTCGCTTGTACTTGCGAGTTGCAGCGCGCGGGAATAACTAAAACTTATTTTGCATCGTACTCGCAGTTCGCTTTGATCAGCTTCCTTTGTTTCTGAAGCGTGGATTGGCGGAAGAAGCTTTCCAGGTCCTTGATTTTCAGGACAGCGCGCCTCGACACCAACGAAAGAGGAGGGTTATATTGCGGCCTATGCACATTCGCTTGCGGCGGCTCTCTTTGCACTACCCAGTTAGGGCCAGGGCTACGATGAGGGCGCTGGTGGCGGTGTTTTTCGCAGCGCCGCCTGGGCAGAGTCTGACGTCTATTGTCGCCTTGGACAAGTGCGTTCAGGTGTGCGATAGCTAAATTGCGAAGGAAGCATTGTAAATAGAAGCATAGGCCAATAAAGCTGCGTAGTGCTTTCAGGGTAGCAGGATTCGGGACTTCGGATACGCCCGAAGTTTAGCAGCATCGGGCAGAATGCCCTCTCTCGAGGCAACGTGGTCATATAGTCAGTTTTCAAGCTGCAAATAGGCCCTTTTTCAAGTTAGCCAGCATTGTGGAGACAGGCCAAACTTGATGCAAACGGCGTAGCTGGGTCGAAAAATCTGGAGAAAAGATGTCTCTGCTATCTCGGTGACATTGTCAAGTGCGCCACTCAGGCGGCGCAGGATGCACTCCATCATGCGTTCAAAGGTGGCGGCCGCTTGCAGAGACCGAACGGCATTACAGTGAATTCGAAAACCGCGTTTGTAACACCAGGCGGATTGTACGAACACTCAGCCTCAGTCATGGGCACCTGCCAGTAGCCAGAGCGGAGGTCGAAGGAAGAAATGCGCTGCTTGCAAATAGTCCGGTGCATCGTCAATACGTGGCAACGGATACACATCCTTTCGGGTAATCTTGTTAAGCCGTCGACAGTCGACGCGGACTCGTATGGTACCGTCTTTTTTTCCGAAACCAGGACGATTGGCGAAGGCCAGGCACTGCTGGAAGGCTGGGTGACACCGCGTTTTGAGCGTGCCGTCCACCTGGTCATCGATAACGCGGCTTTCGCTAGCCTATAGGCCTCGTGCGCTGCTGTTCAAATCGGACATGCAGTGCCACTGGGCGGCTGCTGGCGAAACGTCCCCGTTCCCTCCGCGCAGCCGCGCTTGGCCGCAGCAGGTTGGCAATGGCCCCTAGCAGCGCAAGCATGTGTACGCGGCGAAAAAAGTCGACTTCTATCTGCTCTTGCGAGTTCACATGTCATAACAGCTACAAGAACACGGCCGAGAAACTGCCGAAGATTATATTTTAGAATATTTCATGAAAGTCAAACAAGGCTGATCGGTGAAAACGTTGGATCGCAGCCGTTCGGCGCGCTCTATAAGCAAACGCGTCCTGTGTTCGCACGGTTTCTTTCGCTTTCTATCCAAGTCACTGGCGCAGCCCGAGGGGTTCAAACAACCCTCCTCTCACCCCCGATTTTAAAAAATTTTGAATGTGTATGTATACGTGCACACATACAAACGCCAGGACGAACACATATAAAGTATGGTTTAACCCTCACCGAAAAAACATTTCTGGCTACGCTACTGCTTCAGGTAATATGTTGGTTCCCTTGTTCCTTTTATTATTGTTAGCCTGAAAGGAGACTTGTGGCAACCACTGCGCCGCAAACAGTCCTCTGCAGTGCTCACTTGCCGGCTGTACACGAGTGTCGAGCTGAGGGGCCTCAGGATCGGCTTATGATGGGACGACCAACACGAAAAACACAGTTGCTCATGTTCAAAAGTATAATTTTGCTAAATGTTCAACGTACTCACAGCGCTAGAAAACTAAGAGACGGGCGCTTCATGTGGTTTCTATCTTTTTATTGTTGCTAATTTGTCATTTCAACTATCCAGGTCTCTGCTAATATGCGCGCCGGTCGTAGGACAAGCGACGCGCGAGGCTGCGGATAAAATGTAATTTTATCGTATGCCAAGAAAAAAACTTTGCTCGCCTCTAAACGAACGGGCACCCCGCAAGGTTCAGTCATCTCCCCAATGTTGTTTAATCTAGTTCATGATCGGTTTAGCACAGGAACTCCAGAAGATCGATGGTATTGAACACACCATTTATGCCGACGACATTACGATTTGGGCCGCGAAGGGCAGCGACGGCGAAATCGAAACCGCTCTGCAAAACGCGATCGATACCGTCGAAACTTATCTCCGAGGCACGGGACTCCGATGCTCGCCCAGCAAATCGGAGCTTCTCTTATATCGCCCAACGCTCCGCGGACGCCCACCGCTACGCTTTACGCACAAACGCTACTACGAAGAAATCCAGCTTCACACAGGGAACGGTGACACCATACCCGTGGTTTCCACCATCCGGGTCCTTGGCATGACCATCGAAGCCAACGGTGCGAACTCAACGGCTATCTCTAAGATCCTCCGACAGACGGCCAACACGTCGCGGCTGTTAAAGCGGGTGACAAACCGAAGGCAGGGCATGAAGGAAGAAAGCCTCATCCGCCTCGTTCACTCGTTTCGTTATCTGCCACATCACGTACGTCGCCGCCTTCCATACCTGGTACAAAGCAGAAAAAACTAAGCTGGACATCATCATTCGCGGAGCCTACAAGCTTGCCCTCGGACTACCAAACAACACCAGCACAGAACTTCTTCTCCAATTAGGACTCCATAACACCCTCAACGAATTAATCGAAGCGCAGCGTCAGGCTCATCTGGAGCGCCTCACCCTCACAGAAACGGGTCGGCACATTCTGACTAAACTCGGCATCACCTACCACCGCCAGCACGGAGACAAACACCCAATCCAGGATGTATCCGGGCTTGGCTACATGCCGACCCCATCCCCAAAAACATGCACCCTGAATACAACAAGGAACGGCGGAAGGCACGGGCCGCCTCCCTCATCAAAGCTTACGGCGACACCACAGGCGTCACCTTTGTCGATGCAGCTGAATATCAAGACGGGCACCGCTTCGCAGCGGCTACCACCCAAGGCGGCTCGCTCAGACACGCTGCCAGCATCGTAACCCAGAACGCTGAGACTGCCGAAGAGGTGGCCATCGCCCTGGCCGCCCTCGACCCAGACTGCGACACCATCGTGAGCGACTCCCGCACGGCAATCAACAACTATATAAAAGGCCGCATCTCACAGCAAGCATTACGCATCCTACACCACGCCCCTCACTCAGCAGATAACCAAATCACGCTCGTCTGGATTCCAGCACATGCCGGCGACGTTCATCCGCACCTCACCAACCTTAACGAGGTCGCACACTCCGTAGCACGAGGCCTGGTCAACCGTGCCGGAGACAGCGCAGGTGTACCCGCGGAACGCGATCGCCTCACCAGCTACAACGACATCACCAAAGCATCTTACCTTGAAAAAAGAACCTTCCCCCACCCTCATCACAAGCTAAACAGAGCGCAGGCAACCACCCTCCGCCTGTTACAGACAAACACGTACCCGTCACTACATCGATACCACAAGATATACCCAGACATTTATCCTAACCACACCTGTAAGGTATGCAAGACCCAGGTCGCTTCGCTCCCGCATATGCTGTGGGAGTGTAAACACCAGTACCCGTCCGTAACACCGAGACCCTCTCGTCGAGATGGCATGCCGCCCTGCGCAGCTCCCATTTCGACGACCAGCTTTGGGCGACCCAGCAGGCCCGCGAGGCGGCGGAGAGGCAAGACCTCGACGTCCCCACGTGGGAGGCCTAGGCCCAGCCAAACAAATTGCTGGTCTCAATAAAAGTTTATTCCTCCTCCTCCTCTAAACGAACGTCGTACTGCACGCTCTTCATTTGTGTGACGCATTTTCCGAATACTTCCGACGAACCGACGGCCCTGGAGTTCCTCTCTCACGCAGTAAACGTGATTAGCGGCGTAGAAGTCGCCACCCCGAAGCGAACTACTGCGTTTAGTTTTAAGTATTCCTGAACATTTGGTATTTCTCGGTAGCCGCAAAGAAGCAAGCTGGGCTCGTTTGTGTTGCCATTTTTCACGCACCGACGTTGATCGCTCACAACTTCGAGCTATGCGCCTGGGAGGGAACAGGGACAAAGTGCGCCAAGTGGCCACATTGACGCTGCTCACTCGGGGAAAGGTGGCGCCATCAACAGAGCGCACGAGGCCTATACTCGGTAGGGACGCTGTCGAATGGGCGCATGGCTCCCAGTGTCGATAGTGCGCGAAACAGTCGTTGTGCGGCCAAGTGACGTTGCTTTGCAGTTAAACGAGGATGACAAACATTCCAGCAAGCGAAGAAGTTGGTCGCGCTGCATCGTCGTAAGGTCGCTGGCAACGGTTGGTGTGAAAGATCGCGGCAGTGAATGAGGAGGCGATGTCTCGAGGGTGGCCAGAACAGAGTTGTCCATTGTGTCAAACATTGAAAATGAGAACATAGTTGTCCATTGTGTCAAACATTGAAAATGAAGCCAGCGGCTCGGCTCTCCCAAGGCTTTTACTGCGGCGCAACGCGAGTGGCTCGGCCGATGGGTTTGACACGTGCATCACAGAGGCGCCAGAATTGAACTCAAGGACGGCAAACGGCAGTGGTAGGGATCGGTGGCATTTATTATATTCTAGTATGATGTGTTTGGTCAAAACAATTAGCCTCGTAGCTCGGCTCAACGCGGTGATCACTGCAGATGATGTAGCTGTATTAGCACGCACGAAAAAAGCCTCACTTCCCAGTGGAGTAACCGGCGTTATACATTTAATTTGTGCTCCCCACCGGTCTTGCAAAACCAGAACATTCTCTGAACACTGCATGATTAAGACGTGGCGAGATCCTTGTGGTGAATATACAACTTCCGTAAGACAGTGGGATGTATCTCGTTCGATTTGAGATGGAAGCCGAATAGTGAAAAACAATTAAAAAAAAAGTTCTGTCACTTCGTGTGCAGAACTACCTCAAGACAATTTTTTACGTGGTCAAGAACCATGTCCGACAGTCGCTACCAACTAGCAAAATCTGTTTTAAAACCATGATATACGTACATAACATTTATTTCGGTCAAGAGAACTCTCGTATGTCTTTTTGGGACACACATGAACGGACCAACAGCTAGCTGCCGCGAAAGTGCGCGTCAAAGCTTCGCTTGAGGCCGACTGAACACTAAGTGCCCATGTCCGCTACACAATAGTCATAAGCGAACGTCAACACTAACGCCGAAACGCTTCGTGCCTTTTTAAATGCGAATGCATTTCTTATTCGTGCTATGTAAGGCATCAGGCGTTGTCGGCGCGCCTCTGCGCTCTCACTCCCTCTCCTATAGCAACAGCGGCGGGCGCGCGCGCTTATCCTCGCCCCTAGCAACCAAAGCAGGTGGTGCGGGCGGAGTAGCGGAGAGTGAGTGGAGGGGAGGAGCGTGTGAGGGCGCTCGCATCGCGGGAGCTCGGTCAGCGCCATTTTTTTCTAGGTGGCATTGGCTCGGCGGAGCTCCCGCGTGTGTGGAGAAGGTAGGTGCAGTGCTTCGCCGCTCCTTCTCTCGCCGTTCGCTCTCTCTCCTCCCTGCGCCACCGCCCTCAATGCAGTGCGTTTGAAACGCGTTTGTAGCGTTTGGGCTGCCTTGGCACAGCCTGAAAACAGCGCGTTCTAAACGCGTTTGTGCTGCATTGAAGGCGGTGGCAACATCCCTGAGGTGATTACGAACGCAACTAGGAAGCGTTCATTGAAAGAGGCGCCCAAAAGGGAGACGCTTGAGCGCGTCGATGTGTCCAGCTTTACGCCATTAAAATTACTACGCCGTGCCGGCACAAGAAATGCATTCGCATTTCCTCACGATTCCCTTCGGGGAGGTGGGGACGTTTTAAAGACGATAGTCTTTCTTGGGATACTTAAACGGAAAAATTTTGGTCTGTCTTTGTCTTTCTGTTTGTCGGCACGTCTCTCGATTCAGCCACCCGGCCAAAGTTGAACCACTTGCCCAAGGGCCAGCCATCTTGAACGGCTGACTAGGTTCATACTTGTGTACATTGTTGATCAAAAAGCAAACATTACGCATATCTGAGGCGCAACATCACTAGGCAAGTATTAGGTGGTGTGTTCCTTTAATAGAAAATGCATACATACGTAAATTAAAAGACCCTAGTTTCTTAACCTGCGCTGCAAATGCGACTGCGCGTTAAACTTGACTTCCTCCGTGCCCACTGCACGAGCTCATTGTTGTGTTTCGGTTTCGGTTCTGTACTGCACTGGACGAATGCCATGGGGCGCCGCTCTGGCATTCCTTTTACCCAGGCGACGTGTAAATAAAAAGTGTGTGGAGAGTACTCGTTGTGTGCGGACGTTTCTTATGCTTCAGGGCTTTGCGCCAAACCGCGTGTTCGGGCTGGCTGGCGTCCCCGCCGGTCGTGTTCGTCACCGCCGGTCTTCGCCTGCCGCTTCGCCGGGACTACCAGCCCGCAACACAGCAGTGATGTTTCCCGACGTATTTCCAGATGGCGTCCATATCTCACGCAGCGCCTCTTCTCTAGTCTTTAGACGACATTTGCAGCGAAGCACGCAGATACGCGGCCACTTTTTTTTTAACACTTTATTGCCTTTAATCTACCGCTGCGTCAGCCGTGTACCCTCCGAGCTCGTAGTCGCTATCGATGAGCGCGCCGCAGCGACCGCAGTTTCGTGCGAGCGGCTTCGGCAAACGGTATTTCCGTTTTCAGTGCACATGCGCTGGTCGCGCACGTGCCTTCAAAAGTATCTGATCGCGGCAGATGCTATCTGACATCTGCTGCGGTTTTGTCCGTAGCGTTTGCGGAAAACGTCACTCACTGGGTGAGCGTTCGACACGCGTGCACTTGCAGAGTTCCGTCAGTTTCGTCGTCGCCATATGTGATCGTGTCAAAAGCGACAGTGGTTTCGTCCACAGCGGTTGTGGCAAACGATAACCACAGTTCCGACATTGTGTGCGCTGGTCGCGCGCGTACTTCTGAAGCTTCCAGAACGCTGTTCTCGGCCGTCGCTTGACGGTTCCGGCACCAAAATTCGTATCACGCGCCACTACGCGGAAAAGTGTCCAAAAAAAAAAATGTTTGGCCCATTGGTCGCAGTAGATTTCGGCTGGGAATATCACGAATTCATATCAGCCATTTCCTATCGCCGAGATTCTACTGTAGGTTTACATCAATGCCTCCTAAATTGGTTTACATAATGCTATACGCGATGGGTTCGCAAAAAACCTGGAACAGATTGGGTTGGATTTTTATCAAAATGGCCACATCACGCCCAAAAAATTCGATTTCCGGGAGATTTTCCTGCCAACCGTACAAACGTAAGAAAATGGTCGGAAAATCTGGGAGACTTAAGAGGTGTGGCATTGGATCCTCTAACCATATTCCCCATTCGACAAATACTGAGCGCAAACAACACTTATGTCTTTCTGTGTCACCTCGATCCTTACCTCTGTGTTTCAGCAGCCAAAAGATGCGCGACCATAGCTGCCAACAATTCTTGTTTTGTTGGCACCTTGCTAACCTGCTTTCACACGTCGAGAACCACAGATGTCCGTCTCGCGCCACCAGTGACATCCTTTGACAACAAGTGCGGCTTACACAATGCTACAGTTCAGAGCCTTTGACAGCCTTGGTCATAAAACGTAAAACCGTGAGCCATCTAGCAACTCATTCATGACAGTAGCATGGAATTGAGAAAATGAGTGCAGCGCTCTTGAGTATAAATGTGTCGATTTGGTCTAGGTATTCACTACACACGATGCGTGCGGCTCATGGTTGTGTCCGAGTATCCTATGCAGATTATTTCCACGTTCAAAAAAGACTGCTAAGAAAAATAGTTTCATTGCGTAATTTTTTTTGCTCCTGTTTTTTCTATTGCTTAACTGCGGAAGCCACTGCTATAGGCTAAGAATATTTACACCTACAAGGTCTGCTAGCAAACCTGTCGATGTCTATTAGAACCACGATGTGGCAGACCACTCGTTTCTACAGGAAAAAGAA
Source organism: Rhipicephalus sanguineus (assembly GCF_013339695.2). Taxonomy (NCBI): domain Eukaryota; kingdom Metazoa; phylum Arthropoda; class Arachnida; order Ixodida; family Ixodidae; genus Rhipicephalus; species Rhipicephalus sanguineus. Next base: position 143,714,179 of record NC_051183.1, read on the forward strand.
GCAGTTGATATATCTTCAACAAGTGCAACCACCTTTCGTCTGACGTTTGGCGAGGTTGTAGGCTGCAAAATGTACGCGTTAGGCCATTAGAGGACGGCATGCAGTGGCTCACCCCGCACACACTAGCGAAATAAAACCCGAGAATACATTTTTCTTGAAGACAAGCCAGCAGAGCAAAGTTTTGCTGCAGCAAAATAATTAAAACTGCAGATTTACTCACAATGCAAGCTGATAATCAGCTAAAGCACTGAAGTGAGCACACAGCATAGGCCATTTTGGCCATTTATATCTGGTGAACAAGGCAAATGAGGTTATATAATATTGAAACCGCGTTCCTACTGACATAAGCGCTCTTCGATAAAAAAGTTGTCGTAATTCAGAACGGACTTTTTATTGGTTTTTGAACATGAGCTTTCATCAGTAACTCTCTTCCTTAAATATTTCTTTTTTTGCGTGGCTTTGTTTGCAAAGGCTTTCTTTTATATTTGATACTTTCCCGAAGTTTCTCTGTGAAATAGCAAACACACCAACAAGCATCAAAGTTAGCGAAATTTTTGACTTAGGCAGTGTTTCCCATTTTTATTTCTTTTCTCTTTTTAAAACAGCATAAGGCAAGCATGAATATATTTCACAGTGATGTGTCTTGTAAGCCGCAGCAAAAATTTTCGACCACGTTTTTAGCTTGCATTAAATTCGGCCGTGAAATGAAAAAAAAGTATTACGGTAAGCAAAAACAGGACGCTCGTGCCGCCATCTTCAATTTTTTTCTGCCGCGCTGGTAGCGTTTCTTGAAAATGAAATTTTCTGTTCTGTGCACTTGGAATGTGCCCACACAGCATATCGAAAAATCAGAGAAAAAAATATCGAGCCGGCATGCACGTTCGATCTCTCGTGGAATCGCCCTTCGGTAATGCATGCGCCGAAGCTTCTACAGAGGTCCATCACATATATTTTGTACACGAAAGTTGTAAAATGTAGGGGGCACGTCTTATACAAAGGTGCAACTTGTACACCGGAAAATACAGTATATGCGGTAGCTATGTTAAAATTAAAAAAAAAAAGCATTAGTCAATATACAACTTGCTTGTCTCCGCAAATCCCCTTTGGCTCCTAATATACTGCAGTTAAAAAATAATCAATATACAACTTGGCTGTACAAAGGCATCCTGGGATTCGTGTTGAAAAACCCCTGAAACAATATAGCAACCATGAACTAAGTTGCACCACGCGCTGCTCAAGGAAAAACAATATTTGCAGTTCTGTGTCTTGTAGAGAATAGCAGCAAGGGTGATTTGTACTAAGGCTTCCCAAGTACAAGTTGAAATTGACAAAGCTGTTCCGTTGCACAAGTGTTACACAGTTTACGGTCCATAAATTCGTGACACCTTCAGCATGAAATCAATAAAGGACGCTATCAACGCTCTACCATTCAGCGCGCTTTTCAACCGTAGCAGTTTAAGCATATTACAGTCAAAGTAAAATACTGCAAATATATCCTGAAAGACCCTAGGAAGTGTTACGTTGCTCAAACGCCGAGTTAATAAAAAATTCGAAAAGTTTATGCAGTAGAGACACTGAAAACACGCTTATCAAGCCACAGCAACAACAATCTCTGACAGACACAAATTTTAATCAAAATTACTTGCGTGAAGCAACATTCGCGTAATGGCAGCTTAAACGATCACTGCCATTATCCATCAATTGCACGTGAGCTGTACCGCTGCAAGCTGGTCCTTACTAGAGACAGGCTCAAGAAATCAGGCTCTTAGATTAATTGGAGACTTTACATCAGGTTTGCCATTCATGCAGCACAAATAAAAAATCAGGGACTGGTTTGTTAATTTGCGCTTCAAGTCTCTTATATATTTGCGGTAACTACGAGGTTTTATAGCCCTTTCTGAAGGTCAGTGGAATTCGGCTTTCTTTCAAATGCAACAAATTGTTTTTCAAATCAGTTCAGTGGTTGTCCTGTCCTGTGTGTGGGTGCTTCAGGAACACCAGAGCATTTCTTAAATATATATATACATCGGATTTCTGGTTTGACCTCCTCGCTAAACATGTCAAACACTAGTCCTAGCCTTTATTTTCATTCACATGGCAAAACAGAGGTCATGCTTCCTTTTGTACTGAAGCCTTCGTGCTTTACGTCCTTGGTTAGGCGTAGGAATTTTACAAACTTGCTTGGTCGCGTTTTCGTATCGTGTAAAAGGCAACGTATGTTTCTCCCCATAAACAATTCTACAGACATGAGCTGACTCGAAACCCACGACATTAAGCTCAGCAAGTGTGTAAAGGCCAGGGCAACATGCCCACCAATCTTTACTCTCCATTTCATAGCTTATCGAGCCTCTTCTTAAAGTGGTACTGACACGAAAATTTTCAGTTTTTTCGCGTCAAATGAAAAGTCAAGCCCTCAAGTGCCTACAAAAGACAGCGCTACGCGCCAGTGCACCCTGAAAAAGTAATTACAGTATGTTTTTAAAAACTAGTTTCGGTTCCTACTGTGTCCTGATGTCACAACACGGTACGAGTTTCTCGTCACGTGCTCGCACAATGTATAGCGACCACTGATCTCGTAGCGACGTTTCCACGGCCGCTCCACACCGTGGCTCCATGGTGATGCACAAGCGGCCATCTTGGAAGTTTTGGTACCTAACGTCATCAGAACTAGCCAGAGTGCTGCGTGAAGTCTCCAGAATCAGTACTGTAGCCCGACGTCAAACTAGTGTTGATGTTGGTAGGTGCGCCATGGAAAAATTGACCTTAATATAAAAATAATCTTTTATCAGCATTTGCTGAGCTTCACACTTGCTCAGACCCGTCTCTGCATACAGGAGATTTGCATGACAGAGTAAACTCGCCATCGAAAAAAGTTGTCAGCGCCCCTTTAAGGTCAAGTGAGGCAACTTTGCAACTACGGACTGGTAGTTTTGTTGATAGTCAAAATTGATTTCCTCTCAAGTGGCACTTCAAACTGAGGCACTCGCCGACAAGTGCCATAAGCAGTGGGCAGCTAATCTGACATTGGGCAACGAGCACGGCACACATGTCAGGAATACATGCGTTCACCATTGCAAAGGCTTCTTTCTAATGTCATGCAGTGTGAAATATTTCTGCCTGCAGCCCGTCTCAGCAGCAACATTGTTGACCACTGTAAACTTTATACGAAAATTGCACTCTCACCTTCAGTCCTACTTTCAGGCACTGGGGGAGGAGTTTCCTCTTGAGGAAGCTTCAACAATGCCACAGGACTTCTTTCACGCTGAGCGGTTCTTTTGGGACTCCGAGAGCTGGAACGACGAGATGGAAGGCGCTTCCTTTTAACGCGATAGCGTTAGAGAGCTTGTGTCGCAGAAATTCCGCCGTCGGCGTCGGTACCGTTGGTTGTGAGCGAAAAATCGACCGTGAGCGAAAAATTGAGGAAGAAGCAAATAAAATAAAGAATAAAAATTTCCAGTGATTCCACTCCTGCGCCAACTACGCCAAAGTGCGCCAAATTGTATTTACTGCGCCATCCTGATAATATCGACGAAAAGTCTCGCGTTTGGGGGCGCCTATCACCGGCAATCGCACCGCCGGCGCGTCAGAACATGTGCAGCTTGATCTTGGGGTTGCCAAAGTCGCAACCATGGACCAAGAATTATTCCGCTGAATAAATAGCGCACGCGCGTGCGTCCCGAATAAGCCACGATGCCATGCACGGTGCCGACGCAGCTTCTGTTCTGCAAGTCGGCTCGACAGCAAAACGCGCTCTCCGCAGAGGCTCGTGACGTCTAGGCCTCTCGGTAGCGAGAAAGTGCGTCGGCGATTCATCGGCGGACGTCGTCTGTTCTAGAAACGCTGCTGATAGCTCGTTTCAAGCGTCGCACGGCACGTAATGAAAGCAATGTTCAGTAATAACTACATGTGTGCTGCTAAAATGTCTGTCACTTCTGTTTCCGGACATCGCGGAATGAAATCTGGGATCGCTAGCAGTATATATATGGAAGAATATCGAATTTTCCTTCCTTCGCGTTTATTGAAGAGCACGCGAACGGTGGAAACGCGTTCACACTTTTCCTGAGGTATACCGTACTTTATCCATGGATCTTCATTCGGAAGAGCTTTTTCGTAATTGCTTATACCAGCACGTCCGAGTTTAATCGCTCTGCGGTAAATACCCCATAAAAGGCCCTGCCCTTTCGAGCTCACGTGCTAGAGTTCCAATTCGAATTTTTTGCTTGCTTTTTAAAAATGTCATCTCATTAATAAAAGCATATATCCTGGTCGGAGGAGCCGCAAATACGCAGCTGTCAGTAGCAGGCCCGTCGCTGACGGCCGACAGTGAAGCGGCTACCCCATATTACACGTCCGCCCCTCGCTTTCGGGTGTCAATAGATGACGGGTAAAAAAACTCAGTTTCGCTTAAGGGCGAAGCAATGACTGCGATACCAATAAATTGTATTGTTAAACGAAGTAAGGCTAGCAGCTAACTCATTTGGATTCGATCTCGCGTAACTCAACAAAACACTGGTTTAAGGGAATATGGCCGCTCCAGGAACTGAAGCGTTTTCTTGCTCTGAGTTCTCTAAATACGAAGTAAGCGTTGAGAGCACAGCAAGTTTACGAGCCGTCTCCTGATGCCTCGAGATGGCGCGCGCGCAAGCGACTGCGCCCTTCGAACGATGCGGTCCCCCCGCTCCCCTGGCGTCCTTTCATGCTCCTTACGAAAGACGGGCGGGGCGTTTCCTCTCTGTTTGATGAGCAATCGACGGCAGGCCCGCACGCGGAAGATGTTATCTCATGCGCTGTCCGTGCGACGGAGACAGACGGCCGGCTAGCTTAATCTCCGCTTCAGCCGCGTTCGTCGCCAGCGCTCGCGAGCTTTTACCCGCGGCTAGAATGCACGTGCTGATGTTATTAATTTGGTCTTTATACAAAAAATTACGGCAATGGCGACGGCAAAAATCCGCGGAGAGCGTCCATATAATTGTTATAAAAATAACCATTTAAAAAAAGTTGAGGAGCCATTTCACTCTGTGAAGTGGATGATAAGCGAAGCTGTTTCGCGCATGGCAAGGAGGTGACATGGTGGAGGACAGTTTGGTATGTAAGGCCAGGTTGTTAACGTTCAATACGCAATATTAATGCGAAAGCATCAGATGCTTTAGCAAACACGAAAATTGACCGTCGGCGGCGTCAATCGATTGATGCAAAAAATAATCATGTGATAGCGTCATCATCACGTCATAGATCGTCGAAACTTGTGACGTCATCATGGCGTCATATATCGTGATGTCACGTGATGACGCCATCACGACATCGTCGCTATACGTTGCTTCCGTAATCGGTGCGCCGGTCATGGAGCTAGCGCAAAACCAGGCGAGGTGCAGGTAGCTTGCAGAGAAGGAGGGGGAGGATCAACCCGTCGATCGAGAAGAAAAAGAACCTGGCTTTCGCCTAGGAGTTTTCTTAGGGAAATTCATGAGGGACAGTGTGGCTCTTTGGCATTGAGGCACTGCTGTACATCACGGCGTTTGTCTACAATGTCTGCTGATAACCACATAGATGTATTCAGATTGTTATTTCATAAAGCGCAATTTTATTGATCTGGTATTCTGTTTATGTGCTAGTGTCGAAAATAATCGCCGAAGAGGTTAATTCAGAACACTCATCTGCATGAGCCCTTATTTTTTCATTAGCCAGTGAAGTATGGAGTTCTCCTGAGATGATTTTTTCCATGAGATTTGCAATGAATCGAAATATTTCTAGCCTTCATAAGAGCCCCATAGTAATATTCCGGTGCTTGAATGTTATTGCAATATGCTTCTGTAGTGCACTCCAGGATGTAAAATTTGCTGCTCCAGAGTGCTCCCAGATGCAAAATTATCTGCTCCAAAGTGCTCCAAGATGAAAATTTTGCTGCTCCAAAGTGCTCCAAAAGGGAAATTTTGCTGCTCCGAAAATTGCTCCAAATCAGAAGTCCTCGGTAGCATCACTGAATTTCGGTCCCATTGAGGATCGAACCCGGGCCGTTCGCGTGGCAAGCAGGTGTCCTACCACAAAGCCACGATGTTACTTGCAGCTGCTTCGGAAAAAAACGCTACATAAATGCCATGTAGTGGAAGGAGTCTCCTTAACGCATTTTGTTCGACAGGTGCCACGACGAAAACCAGCCCATTCGGCGATTTTTAGGCGCATTTGGGAGGCCATCAAACTATGTCGAAAAAGGCCGAGATAGTGCAGCCATCGCCGCTAAAAACACACACGAACTTTCAAACAGCTCTAAAAATGGACAACTATATCCATCTAGCGGAAAACATATCAACAAGCAAACAGCAAACGCTAGATAATGTGCTGCCATCTGTGAGGCATTGTGAGACTCTTCATGGCCTCCGAGATGGCGAGCGCGCGGCGTGTATCTTGGAGGCCATGCGACTCTTGCTTTAGATCAAAAGCCTGTACCATTCGCGCGCGCGCGCGCGCGCGTGTGTGTGTAACCATACAAATTAATAAGTATGCACTTAGTGGTTGAAGTGCGCACTAGGGGCCGGATTTCGCTATTGCGTTCAACTCTTAAAGGCGAAGCTTAAGGGTCCCCCAATTTTTGCACTTTCCTGATTGAGAAATAAATGACAGGAGAGCAGCATGAGTTGGCAAGATTCTTTCTCCGGTGGACTATCCTTTAAGCAAGTGCAACAGCTACAGCATGTCAGCAAGTTATTTTTAACAACACAAGCGTTCACCATTGCATACGCTCCTTTCTAATGTCGTGCAGTGTAAAATATTGTGACGGAGGCGAGATGACGGCTTAATGGATATTTACACAAGTGGCAGCCAAACAAGATGGCTGAGAAACCCCACGCGCAAGCGCTTCTCGCTCACTCGTCGTCGTCATCTTCGGAGAGCACCGCGCTAGCTCATCTCCATGACGCACCGTGACATCACTCTCCCGCGGCGGAAGCGCCGTCACGGCGCTTGGTATGGCAGCGAGGGACTAGGAGGGCAATACGGTTTCAGTCTGGAAACGTGGACAACGTCCGTCTGGTGTGAGGATATCGAAGAGGCAGTCTCCAGGGGTGTGACCTCAAAATTCACGTCACTGAGTTCGTAACACTTTATAGGGGCCATGGTAACGGGGGCGAAACTTTTCTGATAAGCCGACCTGGCGGTGTGGTGTCCAAAGGAGGACCAGAGATCCCGGCGGGAAGTGAACATTTCGGTGGCGACTGTCATAACGGTCTTTTTGGTGTGCTTGCAACAAGGATAGTCGGTCATGGGCAAGCTGACGAGCTGCATGGGCTTGAGCAACGATATCGCTGGCGTACTCTGTAGAAATGGGTGCAGCTGAAGGAAGGAGCTTGTCAAAAGGTAACGCTGGATGTCGGCCAAATAGCAAATAAAACGGTGAATAACCAGCGGTGTCATGCCGTGAAGAGTTGTACGCAAAGGTGACAAATAGGAGTGCTCTGTCCCAGTCGTTGTGATCAGGGGATACGTACATTGACAGCATCTGAGTCAGCGTTCGGTTCAGACGCTCGGTCAATCCATTCGTCTGTGGATGATAAGCGGTGGCAAGCTTGTGCTCAGTGGAGCAGGCACGCAGGATGTCATCCACAACACGTGACAGGAAGTATCTCGCTCGATCGGTAAGCAGCTGCCGGGAGGCACCATGACGAAGAATGACTTCATACAAGAGAAAGTCCGCGACGTCAGTGGAGCAACTTGTTGGCAATGCTCGTGTGATGGCAATGCGTGTGAGTAATCTGTGGCAACTGCAACCCATTTATTTCCCAGCCCAGCAGGTCAAGGCCAACACGGAAGAATGGTTCCGCAGGTATGTCGATGGGTTGTAGAAGACCGCAAGGCAGTGCAGAGGGGCGCTTGCGGCGTTGGCAGCGGTCGCAAGCAGCGACGTAGCGGTCCACAGAAAGGTACAGGCCGGGCCACAAAAAAAACGCCAGGCCTGCGCGGAAAGCGCAGCACAGTCACAGCGAAAGCTCGAAGAGCGGCATTTCTAGAGCCCGTTATAAACTCTCTTGTGGCTACTAATAAAACTACACTAGCAACGTACCCACTACGCCACAAACGATAATTTTTGTGAAGTTGGAAGCACCCACCACGACATTACTCGTCATTCTGCGGAGAAGCGATGTACCATCTTTAAGACATTATGTGCAGTTTCTTGATGCGACGACTGATGACGATGAAGAATTATGACTGAGCCTTTTGTAATGGGTTGGAAGCTTTAAATGACCCACTAGTTACGTACTTCGCATTGTGTGACGCCCGGTCGTTATTTCATTCTCCCACCACACTTTATAGCATACGCTAACGTGAGAAAGAGATAGAGAAAGGGAATTAACTTTGAGACCCCGAGGAAATGGATCATGGGAGCCTTATGGGCTTCCTTGGCAACCAATAGAAGTGCACTTGCGCGGAACCCACTACGCTATAAATCATAATTTTTGTGAAGGAAGGAAGCAGCCACTACGCAATTTTTCGTCATTCTGCACAGAACCGTAGTATCTGCTGAACACCTGTCAGGCATGATGTGCACTTTGTTGATGCTGTGGCTAATGACGATGAAGGATTATGGCAGAGCCCTTTGTAATGGGTTGGAAGCATTCAACAACTCGCTCGTTGCGCAATTCGCATTGTGTGACGCCTGGTTACAGAATTCGCATTGTGTAACCCTTGGTTGTTATTTTACTCTTCTACCACGCTACATTACATATGTTAATGTGGTTCCTTCCCGACAAGAAGACTGTATAGGGTCTTTTTGCAAGGCAGTTTCAAGCACCGGCATAGCTCAGAGGTTGAATACTGGGCTCCCACGCAGAGGGCCCAGGTTCGAACCCCGTTCCATCCTGGAATTTTTTTCTTATTTCGTTTTTTTTTCCTTATTTCGAGCGATAGTGGTTACGGACACCGGCGGCGGCGGACAACTACGGCACCAAAAACGGCCGCTGAAATTATCTCATAACAGCTTTCACTGTAAAATCCGCGTACCATCCATCATTCCCATGCTAGCTGAAGTGCCATACATTGTAGCTGACATACACACTAGCGCCAGAGTTCCCTCTAGTGTATTTATAGGAAACTATGATCATAGCAACCAGCTGTCCGTGCAGACGCGCTGCTGATGCCGCTGAGGCAGCACGTGGTGACAGACGCCCCGGTTCACGAAGTGCTCGTTTGTGCGAGGGCACCGACAGACGCATGAAGTTGCGAGCGGTTTTTCTGTCGGCCTGCAGGTGTGAGTGTTATATATATGCTTTGCTTTCGAGTGCGCACGTATTCATTTACTTCTTCATCCCAGTTGGTTATATCTTGCGCCAGTAGAAAAGCGAAAATTTAATTTTACTGAAGATCCAGTGCTGTTAATAAACTTCTTGAAAGCATCGCATCGTGATTGCACGCGGTGTTACTGAAGGAAAACAAGCAAGTGGGAGCAGCTCAAAGAAAAGTTTAACAGCAAGAGCGACTGAGCACTGGCTACGCGAGTGCAAGAAAGAAAAAAAAAATCTCATCCTGCAGTGAAACACTGTCTCTTCCATGCCGTACCCCCAATAATTTTTTCACACGTTTAATAATGTGGGGCAGTGTCTTGAGTATGTCCACCAAGACACCATCCACAATTTGAAGAGTGCCTGCGCCGTAGAAAAGGAGCGCCACCAGCAGCTGAAGGAGTGGTGGCATGGGAAAACCGCCATTGTGGGGGCTCCTTTCCAGCAGCATGCTCGGGGACACGCTGGAGAAGTGCTCGCTTCGAAAATCTGAATCTGCTCAGCACCGCACAGTCGCGCTGAACTCCATGAAATTTTGACGGTTCCCGAGCACTCTCAGCGCTAATTGCCCATGTGGACGCCGATAGCACGCGTCACCCTTGCTCAAAGTGCGACGAAACCGATTGACTTTGTAAAGCGCTTGCGTAATCAGCCATATTGCGCCGCATAAGTGGCGCCTCAAGGTACCTGCTGGACTACCTTATGAAACGCCACCTATTCACGGCGATAAGGTTTATCAAACGCATTAAGGTAGCGAAAAGGTAAGGAGGGTAAAAGATAAGGATAAGGTTGGTTTGTGAATATGGGCCTTAGACTTACGTAACATTTGCATTCATTCATTCACAAAACTTTATTAAGAGTCCTGAAGCCCGATCTTTTCAGACCGAGGCGGGCCGCGTCCACGTCGGCACCGTTAGGCCGAGCCTTAGGGCGCCATCGTGAACCCTCTGGACAGCCCGTAGTTGATCCTGATACGAACAGCTGGAGATCATCTTCCGCCAGTGAAGCCATTTTTCTTCGGGGTTGGCGAGAGTCGCGGGACAGCCCGCCAGCATGTCTGATTTCAATGATGCCATTGCATGCGTCACATTCTTTTCTAATTTCACTTTCAGGGTGAATTGTTGTTACAGAATACGGAGTGGGGTACGTCCCAGTTTGCAGTAAACGTAGCGTGACTGCCTGAGCCCTGTTCAACTTTACGTGTGGCAGTGGGAACTGCCTACGCCCCAAGTAGTAGTATTTAGTGATCTCGTTGTAGGTTAGTAAATTATCTTTATGATCCCCGGAATGGTAGTGGGCGTCGGTTCGGTTCTGACTGGCACGGCAAGCGAGTCCTCGTGCCAGATCATTCGTCACCTCGTTGAGGTTGACCCGAGCCTCATCTACTTGTCCCATATGTGCAGGAAACCATCGGATTTCAGTTTCTATAGGTTCTACATTGCCGATAAGTTTAACAGCAGTCCCAGCGACATAGCCCTTGTCAAAGCTCTTAATTGCTGTTTTGGAATCGCTATAAATGTAAGACCATTTTCGGTTCCTGATAGCTAAAGCAATCGCGGCTTGCTCCGCCACCGTTGATTCCTTAGTGAACAGGGTGACGGCGTCCCGTATCTCGCCCTGGCTGTCGACCGCCACTGCCGTGTAGGCCTCTTTGCCTTTGACCCAGGCGGCGTCTACAAGGGCTGCCTCTTGACCTACCTGTTCAGTTTCTTTCAATAAAGCTTTCGCTCTCGCCTTTCTCCTGCTAACATTGTGCTCCGGGTGCATGTTTCTTGGGAGAGGGGTGGTTCTGATCGCGGCTCTAAGTTCCGCGCTCAGCTCCACCTCGGCCTCCTTCGGGGTCCTCGATCTATTGGGGTCTGTCCCGATCGCTTTGAGTATAAGCCTACCCGCGCGCGTTTTTGTCAGTCTTTCCTGCTGCGCCATCTGTTGCGCTTCCGCCATCTCTTCCATCGTATTATGTACGCCTAGGCTCATTAGTTTCTCGTTCGAGGTGCTGTTAGGTATACCTAGGGTAACCTTAACTAGCTTTCTGATAAATATTGAGCTTGTTCGGCTCCGCCTGAGACCATTTGAGTAGACCTGCTACGTAGGTGAAGTGACAGAAAGCGAAGGCGTGTACTAGCCTTAAAACGCTGTCCTCACCAAGGCCCCTATGTCTGTTGGTAATTCTTCTTAGTAACCTGAGGACTTGGTCCGTTTTGTTGGAAATGTGTCGAATGGTACTGAGGTTCGTGCCTCCCGCTTCTATGTTTACAAGCACATTATAATTTCAGCTCTGGTACCCTTCAAAAAGCAAGGCCAGACATGCAAGGACATCACACATAGAATATTGCCTGAATTTGATAAAGAAAGAAAGAAAAAGCATGCGCTTATTATGTAAAAGGCACTGACGAATGAAAGAAGTAGCAAATAAGTTTTGCAAACAAACCTCTGCAGACGTAGTACGTGGATCCTTTTGGGATGGACTCACGAGCACTTGATCCGTGCCGTGCTGTCGTTGGCCGAGGACCGCCCCAATTCCATGGCCACTGGCATCGGTCCGGAGCTCTGTATGCGATGCTGGGTCGAAATGGGCCAGTATTGGTGGCGTAGTTAGCAAATGAATAAGGGCAGAAAAAGGAGTAGGCTTGCTCGACGCCCCACGTGAAGGGAACGTCCTTTTTTAAGAGATCAGTAAGCGGTCGGGCGATGTCGTCGAAGTTGCGGACGAATCGATGAAAATAGGAACATAATCCTACAAAACTTCGGACGTCCTTGGGTGAGCACGGGACAGGAAATTCTTGTACTGCTCGCACCTTATCTGGATCCGGTTGAACACCGGCAGCACTCACAAGGTGACCGAGTATAGTGATTTGGCGCCGTCCGAAACGGCATTTTGCAGAATTCAGGTGGAGAGCGGCTTTTCGAAAGACATTCAGAACGGCCGATAGACGGGTGAGATGGCTGTCAAACGTAGGTGAATAAACAATGACGTTGTCTAAGTAACGTAAGCAGACAGACCACTTATATCCTCGGAGAAGGGAGTCCATCATGCGTTCGACAGTTATCGGGGCATTACATTGTCCGAACGGCATGAGCTTGAACTGGTAAAGACCATCGGGCGTAACGAAAACGGTTTTTTTCGCGGTGCATGGAGTCCACAGAAATTTGCCAATAGCCGGACCGAAGGTCGATAGATGAAAAGTATTGGGCACCATGGAGGCAATTGAGGGCGTCATTGATTCGAGGCAAAGGGTAGAAATCTTTATGGGTTACTTTGTTTAAATTGCGATAGTCGACACAAAAGCGCCAGCTGCCATCCTTCTTTTGACGAGCACGACCGGGGAGGCCCAAGGGCTGGAAGATGGTTCTATGGCGTCTTTGGTAAGCATTTTGTCGACTTCACTCTGAATGACTTGACGTTCCTGTTGAGATACACGATATGGACGCCGGCGTATAGGACTGGCGTCACCAGTGTTGATCCGGTGAGTCACGACAGATGTTTGGCCCAGAGGGCGGTCGTCAAAGTCGAAAATGTCGCGATAGGATGCGAGCAGACGACGGAGGCCGGTAGCTTGCGCTGTGGTGAGATCGGGAGCGATCATCTTGTTAATGTCATCGAGAGGCAAAGTGAGATGAGCATAATGACATGGAGACGTAGCATCGGCGTCCATATCTGCAACCTTGCAAGTGTCAAGCGGAGAGATGGTGGCCAAAGACATATCTTGCGGAAGAACTTGAATCAACATACTGACGTTGAGAAGGGGAATGGTCACTGTATTATCAGTCACGGAAACAACAGTGTGAGCAAGAGCGACGTCTCGGGCCATCAGTACGTCAACAATAGGAGTCACGAGGTAGTCACCATCGGGCACACCGCGTGAAGACGACAAAGTGACGTATGTCGCAGCTTGTGGAGGCAAGCGAACGTAATGGAGAGAGCATAAACGTGGAGGTAGGTAGGCTGGAAAATCAGCAAGCTGCGGCAACTCGAGCTGAAGAGCACCAGTCGCACAATCGACGAGCGCAGAATGACGGGACAGAAAATCCAAGCCAAGGATTAGGTCGTGACGGCATTTCTCAACGACAAATTGAACTGATGTAGGATGACCGGCAATAGAAACACGGGCTGTGCACATCCCTTGAACGGCAGGAGTTCCTCCATCAGCGACTCGGAGTGTACGGGAAGCGGCAGGCGTGTGTACTTTGCGCAGTCAGCGGCGAAGGTCTGCGCTCATTACAGAAATGTGCGCTCCGGTATCGATAAGCGCGGAAATAGTCACACCGTCAACGTCTAATAAGCTTAGTCTCGTCGAAAGCGTCAAAAGAGGATTTATGGAGGAAGTCGACAATGCAGCGTCACCTCCGGGCGCTGCAATGTTTAGATTTCCGGATAGGCAGAAGCAGGGTTGAATGGGGAGGACGGTCGGCGAGTGTGTGGCGAGCGAGACGACTGGCGACGTCCTGGAGGCGAACGCGACTGGTGGCCGTGCGGCGACGGAGAGCGGCTGTTGAACCTTCTGTAGAAGTTAGGTGAAGCAGACTGGGTGGGAGGTGCGAAGCGGGTACTGTCCTGTCGGTGGTAAGGGGCAGACGATGGCCGAGGTGGCGAGGACCTCGGCCATATTGCAGTAACGGGCTACATGGCCGACACGATGGCAGTGAAAAATCGGTCGGTTGTCAGTGGTTCTCCAAGCACCAGGGTCGCGAGATCGGGCCAGAAACCGCTGCTCGTGATAGGACGAGGGCGGACGCCAGGAAGTTTGCCGTGGGCTGGTCAAAGTGCACACAGAGTGAATGCCTATAGGCTACGTGCAGACGTAACTCCGCTGCCCGAGCGAAGGTGTCCCTAGCGGCAAGAAGCGCAGATTTGGCGGGATGCTCTCACGCGCTCGCAATGGGGTGAAATCGACCAACTATGCCTTTTACGATGGCTATACTTTTCGTGCTTTTCGCGCTTGACAAGTGACCAGAGCGACGGTCCGTCCGCGTTATCAACGCGATCAGCCGGCCGCAGGTGGCGAACGATAAGACTTATGTAGCATAAAACATCGCTTCGCGCTTGCGCCCCTGCTCGCTCCACGCTCCCGCTGTGACGGCACGAGGTATTTTCGCGGGCAGTTCGTTTTGTGTCGGTTGCGCTGTTTGTAGGAATGCCGAACTCTAGGAATAATTGTTACTTTGTTGGGTGCAATAATAGCTACAGGAATTCTCCGGGCACGCGTTTTTACCGGTTTCCATTCAGAGAATATGAACGGAATCGGCGTGAACGCTGGATCGCACTCGTTCGACGGCAAAGGAAGTTTTGTGAATAGATGGGGTATTTGTTTTTCTTTGCGAGTGAGAATTTATGGATGCTACATTGTACTACAGCAACGACGGGTCTAATTGGACGCCTGGGCCGTACAGCAGAATATGCAGCAGGCACTTTGTAGGAAATGCCAAGAGGCGCACCCAGCATACAATCCATCGATATTTCCTGAGCGCTACAAGTTCACACAAATGGAAATAGTTTTTTTATTCAGCGGCCGTAACAGTGCAATTGCTGGTATCGCCAGTTTCAAGCTGCCGCTTAGTTCGCTGCCGCGTTAGCCCGAGGGTGATAAGCTGTGATTGCTTAGTGAGCTAGGCGGCCCGCGTTACGCATGCGCAGTTTCGCTCAACGAGCTCGTCACTTCCATTGCTTCCCCCAGCTCATGCATTTTATGTTGCCGCATTCGCCTGAGGACACACGAGGTCTGGCAAGCAAAAGGGAAAGAAGACGCCTCAAGCGAAACACCAAAGCACGGCACAGTGGCTTGCCGCTGCCTGCGTCGTCTGCTACCATATCCCGCCAAATCTGCTGCCGTGGCCGCTTAGGCGCTGGAGGAAGCGCGCGACTGGAGCGGCTCCTAACGTATGTATGGTGCCCATGCTGAGGAATTCCTGACGCACGATGGCTTGAACCATGGGAGCAGTGATTGGGGTCGTGTCACTTGCAGTAGTGTGAGCCGGAGCAGGGGCTATGGCTTCAGGTTCGCGGCCGACAATGCGGGTCACCTGGTCTGATGAAACTGGAGCTGGTGGGTGTGTTCTTGTACGGTCTTCGCAAGACGATGTTGCAGCCGTATTCGGAAGCCGGGCAAACACGCTGTCTATGCGCCGGCTCTTAGCTTGCTCTAAACGCCGGCACTCCTTTATAATGGCGTCCACTGTCGAATAATTTTTGTATATTAGGAGGTTGAGGTCGTCATCCGCGATCCCCTTAGGAATATGTCCAACCTCGTCGGTCTCCGGCATCTCGGCATTGGCTTTGCGACACAGTGCTAGCACATCTTCCATGTACGAGAGTCTGCGCCCGAGACGCGAGCGTTTTGTTCGCGGCCATCTTTCGTCTGACGGGCTTCGCAAACAAGACCAACATTTTCTCTTTGCACGTCGCCCAACTCCCGAGTTCAGTTTCGTGGTTCTCATACCACGCTTTGGCAGTTCCCTTGACGTAAAATATCAGATAGGGCGGCATAAGAGGCGGGCCCCAACGGTTGCGAGCGCTCACGCGTTCGTACTCTGCCAGCCAATCTTCAACGTCCACTTCATTAGGATCGCCGGAACCACTAAACGTGCCAGGATCCCGTGGGTGTTCGAGCACGACCGTTGTCGCAGGTGCAGCTGCAGTCGCCGCATCTTCTTCATCCGCAGAGAGAGCGGGCGCAGATGCAGACACCGTATCTTCCGCCATTGTTGTCGAGATACCTTTCAAACGACGGCCGCTGCGGAGTTCCGTTGCGAGGCGTGTCGTACCCCGCACCTCCACCAAATGTGACGGAGGCGAGATGACGGTTTAATGGCTATTTACACAAGTGAAGTGGCAGCCAAACAAGATGGCTGAGAAACCCCACGCGCAAGCCGTTCTCGCTCACTCGTCGTCTTCGTCTTCGGAGAGCACCGCGCTAGCTCATGTCCATGACGCACCGTGACAATATTTCTGCCTGCAGCCCGTTTCAGCAGCAACATCGTTGACCACTGTAAACTTTATACGAAAATTGCACTCTCACCTTCAGTCCTACTTTCAGGCACTGGGGGAGGAGTTTCCTCTTGAGGAAGCTTCAACAATGCCACAGGACTTATTTCACGCCGAGCGGTTCTTTTGGGACTCCGAGAGCTGGAACAGGGACACTCCAGGCACTTCCTTTTGCGCTCATTCCTGCTGAAGAAAAAAATGACAGGAGAGCATCCTGTCATTCAGGCACTGAGGGAGGAGTTTCCTCTGAGGAAGCTTCAACAATGCCACAGGACTTCTTTCACGCCGAGCGGTTCTTTTGGGACTCCGAGAGCTGGAACTGGGACACTCCAGGCACTTCCTTTTGCGCTCATTCCTGGTGAAGAAAAAAATGACAGGAGAGCATCATGAGTTGGTAAGATTTTTTCTCCGGTGGACTATCCTTTAAGCAAGTGCGACAGCTACAGCATGTCAGCAAGTTATTTTTAACACAAAAGATCCTTGCATTAGGCAGGCTTAGTAAAAAAAAAAGTTCAAGATTAAATCGTAAATCAAGAAAAAATGGCCCCAGGCAAGTGATCACCCTTAAAAAGAGTACTGGCATAACATTCAGGAAGGAACAAGAATATTTCATCGGATTTAAAGTCTACATACACTGACAAAAATTGTTGACGAACGATAACGCAGATACCGAAGCATATGTCACTGACCCATTAAAATAAATACATAATCTTCAATGTAGACCCATCTGTTGCTGCGCATGCACTACACGGCAAATATACGTATGGTTAGCTTTAGCAGTTAAAGCGTTAACCATAACATACTTTATTAAAAAGGCATTATAGTACTATTGAATGTTAAGGTATCTCTTGCTAACACATGAAAAACACAGTAAGGGCGCCGCAAAATAGTAAACGAGAGAATACATACAACGAACTTTCTGGTGAGCCTGCTTTCGGCTCCCTCCTTCGGGCCTTCTGAGCTGCCAGGCAAGCAAATTGCCGGGTGAGCTCCATTTTCTCGGCTTGCTTGGCCAACAGGTGAGCCGATCGCCCTACGAAAAAGTAAAACCGCAAGTTTAACATGCTAAGGTGTAAAGAATGACAGAACACATTTAACGTAGCAAATTCACGCACCACACTTTCCTTTCTAAAGTTCCAAGAGGCCAATTTCCTCTCAATTCATTACGCAAACCACACCTGGAGTACAATAATGGTTGACAAGAGAGAGAGAGTGATTCGTGAAAGAAATGAAAAAGGGGCGCTATTTTCTGCCTCCCGTCGCGGGGGCACGGCTCAGCGCCCTTAGGAATGGGGAAGGGGAAGTAAAGATGATAGAAGAAAGGAAGATAGAAGGAGTGATTAGCGTGGCAAGTGTGTCTTGTCCACGAAGGCGGGAGCACGAAGCCAAAGGGCTCGTCTATAAGGTGGCGAGGTCCGCAGAAGCCGCAAACTCGAGGAAGGCTCGCAGGGCTTGCAGCTTTGAACGTGCAGGAAAGAGAAAGTCCTCCACCGTTGTGGCAGGGAGCCCGAGCAGGCGATAGCGGCGCACCATCAAGCGTCGTTCAGCGGCCAGGGCAGGGCAGGCGCAAGTTATATGGTCCAAAGTT
This sequence comes from Rhipicephalus sanguineus, assembly GCF_013339695.2. Taxonomy (NCBI): domain Eukaryota; kingdom Metazoa; phylum Arthropoda; class Arachnida; order Ixodida; family Ixodidae; genus Rhipicephalus; species Rhipicephalus sanguineus. The sequence continues at coordinate 143,732,018 of NC_051183.1, forward strand.
TCGTCGTCACCGCATCTGCGGCACGCAGGCGATGAGCAGCGACCCTTGGAAAACATGCGTGCCGCAGGCCAAGCACTGCCGGTCCGCAGGCGAAGCAGTAGCCACCGCTCGCGTCTCTCCAGGCCGGTCTCTGGTAGGGGTGGCGGTGGTTTGCTGCTTGCCACGCGCGTGTCAGGGTGGGCCGCTGGAAGCAGCTGCCGCAGTCGTTGCCGGGAGTAGTCCGACAGGGCTATCGCCTTGGTGACTGGGGTGTCGCCGTGGTGTGCTGCCTTAGCGGCGGCGTCGGCCTCCTCGTTACCGGCTATCCCAACGTGCGAGGGAAGCCAGTGAAGGGACAGACGCACACCGCTAGTTTTGATGGCGGTTAGCTTGGCGTGCAGTAACGCCACGGTAATGCCGGCTTGGTCTGGCTGCAGCAGCGCTTGTAGGGCTGGCCGGGAGTCGCACAGGATCGCCACGGGCAGCTGGGGTGGCATAGCAGCGAGGTAGTCAGCTGCCAAGTGAAGGCCAGCCAATTCTGCTGCAGTGGAGCTGGCGTGGAAGGGAAGGCGACACCGGATGGTCGTCCCAGTCGTTGGTATGACACAGGCAGCCGCGGCCGAGCGGGGGCTGTCCCGGACTGACCCGTCCGTGAACACCAGGAGGTGCCCCCGCAGCCTGTCGTGGAGCTTCGCCACGGCTGTCTGGTGGAGCTCGCACACCGGTGTTCGCCTTTTGCTGAGGTTGCCCAGCTCCAAATGCACGTCCAGAGGCTGCTGGTGTGGTGGAGGGGGCTGGATAGGACAGGGAGCCGCGGGCACCAGTTCTTCATAGAGTGTGCAGATTTGTCCCATTCGTGAAGCTGGTCGGCTCCGCAGTCTCCGTAGCAGGGCATCGCCCCCTGGGGCCCTGTGGAGACGGTCCACATTTGACAAGAGGTGCTCTGTCCTTGCCCTGCTATTCTAACGTAGAGTAAAGAAAGGAAGGCAGGAAAGGAGAAAGAGGCAGTGTGTGGGAGACAATGATGTGTACTACAGTGAACTATGCACATGCACAAGTAATGCTGTGGCATAGACTGCAAATGATGCTGCTAAATGTCACAGGCATAGCTTCCACCTACAAATGCACAATTTCAAAAATTAACAGTGAACGAACAAGAGAAGGTTGGAGCCAACGTTTTCACAAGGGAACCAGTCTTCATCGAATAAAACAGGGTGTTTTGGTGTAGGCCTTCTTAATAAACAGTCACGGCAGGCCAAGGAGCAACAGCCGAGCAGGCACGGACGTTCCGGTGCAGCAACGCGAACGTAGTCCTTCTACCCGAGAGTGGTACCCCTCTGCTTTAGGAACGGCGCTGATCTTCATTAGATTTATGTCCCCCTCCGGAAAAAGAGCATCCTTGGCGACTTAGGGGCAGGAGACTACAGTAGGATTGTAGTAAGGCTTGAGTCGGCCTATATGCACAGTCTCGCGTCTACGGCGTCGATGAGAAGACCGCGCAAGCGGGTCATTGATGTCATTTACAGGTGATCATTGCCGGACGACGTGGTAAGAGCCATGGCTCTTCAGGAGAAGTTTTGATGACTGGTGAGGATTGGCGAAAGGGAGCCAGAGCCACATAAGCGAACCAGGTATATAAGATGCTGGAGCCGTCGAGCAGTCGCACTAGTGTTTGTGGCGTTGCTGATCGGAAGTGGTGCGTAATCTGGGAAGGTGGAGACACTCTTTGGCGTATTTAGCTGCCTGGGAAATGACTGTCAACTAAGTCACGTCGAGACGGTACGGAAGAATGGTGTCAGCGTGCAGAAGTACTTGCATCCGTAAAGTAGAAAGTATGGGGAGAATTACTTGGCGGTCTGTGTCGCAGTATTATGTGCGTACGTCACGAAGGTGAGAGCGTGGCTCCAGTTTGAGAGATCAGAATCGACGTACATTGACAGCATATCGCCCAATGTTCTGCCAGGCCGTTAGTTTGAGGATGGTATGCATTTGTGGTCCGGTGAATGATGCGCGGCATTCATTTAGAAGCGATTTGGCAGCTTCGGACAGAAACACGCGCCCTCGTTCACTGAGCCGCTCACGCAGTGCGCTATGACGTAAAACGAGGTGGTGTGAAGTAAAAGAACAGACGTCACTCTCTGATACAGATGGCAGTGGTGAAGTTTCCGCGTAGCGTGTCAGGTGATCGATGGTGATCGATGTCAGGTGATCAATCATATCACGGTTTCAAGCAGAAGTGATGGGAAAAGGTCCATATAGATCAATGCCGAAACTGTCAAAGGGTCTGGCAGGACCAGGTAAAGGCTGCAGAGGAGTGTGAGAACGAGTAGGGTTATCCTTGCGCCATTGGCAAGCGAGACAGAAGCGAATGTAGTGGTGGACAAAGTGGTACATTCCACGCCAATAGTAGAGGTGGCGCAGGCGTGTATTAGTTCTCATCACTTCTGCATGTGCACACTGTGGATCGGCGTGAAAGGAGGAACGTGAGCGAGTCGTGCGAGCACAAAATGAGTGACAGCTTTAACGCACAGGTTACGCGCCTTTTAGATGTAGTTTATCCTCGTGATGCAGTGGCCACTGTCGCTGCACTTTTAAAGAAGTCAATTATGTGAAGCCTGAGCATGGTTGCAGAAAGCGATAGGAAGAAACGTGTCGTAGGTATACCGTACATTCATTGAGTATCTCACGGGCCAAAGAGTGTAGGAAGTAGACACAGCGTTAACGTTTTCACGGCTGCCAATAAGCTAGGCAAGATTTGTGCCGCTGTGCGCAAAAGACGAGAAGCGGACCGATGTTTGTTTCGTAAAACACACCAGCAAATTCACGGATTGCCGCACAAGAGTGTGGTGTATAAGGTCCCTTTCAGCTGCGGCCGCTTCTACGTAGGGCAGACGGGACGCTGAATTAGGCAGAGGTTATTGGAACATCAGAGATCGCTAACCGGAGGCCCACCTTCTAATCTATATTTACATTGTCGAGAGTGTAAGTGCACGCCAAAATTCGATGAATGCGCAGTGTTGTACAGGCATAGAAATGAAGAAAGGCGCCTGATGATTGCGGCATTGCGTATCGAACAGAGGTGGTAGCGCATGCGTGAGCCAACCGTCGATTAACTTGCATATAGATGAAACCAAATGCTTAACAGTTATCTTCTACGTAGACCCCCAGGCGTGTCGGATTGATAGGTTCGCCTGCTGCACGGGCATGCGCAGATAAGTTTTCGTGCCTTCTCTCTTTTCCGCCGTTGTGCATCTCTTCGGTTGTAAGTCGGCGTTTGTGGTGTCCTGACTTCTTGTGTCCATGTTTGCACGGCCCGTCTTTTTATAATGAATACTTAACTTACCAAATTGCTCAGCTCTTATTCTAGGAGTTCTCTAGGGATGGTGTGCGATGGAGGCCTGCATAACAAATCCACAAGAGAGGCAAACCCAGGGCTCTTTTGCTCCAGATGCATGTCGCTGACGGAGATTGAGGACGCGTCGTAGGACGACACAGACTGGGACGAATCATCAGATGGGAGAGGTGACCGGGGCAGAGAATCAGCATCAGAATGAATGCGTCCAGATCTGTAAACGACGTGAATGTCGTACTCCTGGAGACGTAGCAGGGTGTCTACCAACCGTGAAAACCGGGAATTCTCAGGGATTTTGGGTAGTCTGGAAATTCTCAGGGAAAACTCAGGGAAATTGCGTTCCCATCAGGGAAAATCAACAGTAACTTTATTGAAAGGAGACGAAAGTCGTGGTAGCGCTTGCTCGATATTTTGTGAACACATTTTTCAAATCAAACGGCCGCTGCGTCTGCGGGGAAGTGGCGCACCTCGATGCTGTCATCGCCTTCGGAGCGGTGAAGTGGGAGAAAATCCGGCTAATGCGTGGCATGCGGGAACCGCGAACCACGACACATCGTATCGCGCAATGTTGTCAGGGTGTTCTGTGAGTACGCGGTGTAGTTCTGTAATCTTTCTCGCGCTTGCTGTGCGTTAGCGCCCGATATGGTGCTTTTGTTATCGCCGCGTGTCAAGTAACAAGCATGATTAGTTGTAGAAGCGGTAGCAGTAGATGTAACGAGCTTGAGTTATCTTGCAAGCGACCGCGATCGCCCAGGAAGCGGATGTCTTCGACAAGGCTGGTATCTGGCAAGCCATCCCGATCGGCGAGAAAAAAGACTACGCTTGTTGGCTGTTATCTGAGAGCTCACTCGCTCTGATTCCGAGCTTCAAAGATGCTATTTAGGACACCGTGAAGAATAGAATAAATTTCCAGGCTAGAGCTAGCGTAAGTAACGGACCCATTCACAGCAAGTGAAAGCTTTTTTTTTTCTTCTTTTTTTCCCGATGAGGGCACATGCTGAAACAAGTTTTAGGCAGTCGACCGATATTTTGGGGCTGCAGCTCGCAATTACCAGCCACACCACGTGGATGTTTGCTACAAAGCCGAATTACAAAACTTTTCAGAGCCATGGCATAGCGGCAACCGAAATTCGCGACTCCGGCACGGGTCCCACATGCTCGATTCGGCGCGCGATGTCGGAAAACAGTAACATTTCCACCATAATTGGATGTCCCGTAATTCAGGCTGTTGTTGTGCTTTCATGCGATCTTAGCCCGCAACTATATTGGTTTTTTTTTCGATAGCAATTATATAGACACTCCGGCGCGAATTTTTTGCCTTCGCCATATCTTCCTTATCAAGTCCAAATCGCGATTACATCACCCCGCGCGTCCCCCGCAGGGGCGTCTGCGCAAGCAGGCGTTTGGTGTGTAGCGACACCACGGACCCGAGCTAACGGGGGGGTTTCGACCCCCTCCCACGCCTAGCCGTGCGTGGCTTTGCCGTGTCCGGGGAAAAGGGGATCCTGGGGGTTGAGCCGACGCCGGGTGATTGGACCATTAAGGCCCCCCGGTAGAGGCAACACACCCCTTTGGCCCCGGCTTCACGTAGACGGCACCCCTGGGCTGACCCACCCAGGGGAAACCGGCAGTCGCCTTTTCCTGTCTCTCTCTCTCGCCTCATCTTCGTCTTTCTCTATTACTTTTTAATCTTTCCTGTCCTCTCCTCTCTTCTATTCACTTCCAATTTTCCAGGCGGCGAGGGTTAACCTTGTGTATCATATCCAGTCTTGGGTATGAATATTTGGTTATAGCGACGGTGTATAGCTGGCGTCTGCAGGTTCTCGAAACCTGTAGCGCCCCCATGTTGGGCTCGGTGGTGGGTGGCTACCACCGTCGCCGAATTTCGAAACCATCCTATGGCAGACGCTTTCCCTCATCTTCCAGATCGGCCTGTAAAAAGAGGTCGCACCGAAGCACCTTTCCACTTTGAACTCCGTACCAACTATGACAACTTTCCTCGTTTCCACGTCTTGCACAGCGAAGGAACATCAAGCATGCGTAAACTGTCCCCATTCCTGGTGGCGAAATCTCTTGGAGAAGCTATTGGCAAAGAATACAAAGCATCCAAAATGAGCAGCGGAGATCTTCTAATTGAACTGAAAAAGAAAGAACAAATACAAAAGCTATATGATCTAGTAAGCATCGGCAACACTGATATCACAATTACCGCCCATCGTTCGCTGAACACCTGTAGGGGCGTTATCTCCGAAGAAGACTTCCTGAACCTCAGTGACGAGGAACTCCTTGAGGGTTTCCAAAATCAAAATGTCATAAAGGTTCAAAGAATAACAATGAGACGAAACAATGAACAACTCCCAACTAAACACCTCATCCTAACTTTTGGGACAAGCACTCTCCCCAGCTCTCTGGAAGCAGGATATCTTAAGATAAATGTCAGACCATACATACCGAACCCGAGGCGCTGCTTCAAGTGCCAAAGGTTCGGCCATGCATCACAATCATGCAGAGGCAAGGAGGCATGCGCCAAGTGCAGCGCCAATGGCCACTCAGCTGAGAAGTGTCAGGAATCCCCCTGCTGCGTGAACTGCAAAGGCGACCATCCAGCCTATTCTAGATCATGTCCTGTTTGGAAGAGAGAAAAAGACGTAATTGCGCTGACTGTCAAAGAGAAAATTTCATTTTTTGATGCAAGGAAGAGGCTTGGAGTCTTGCCTCAGAGAAGTTTTGCCAGCGTGGTGCGGCAGGGGGCAGCACCACAACAGCTTCAGGAGCATGCAGCGGTCACCACCCGCGGGCCCGTAGCAGCTCCACCTGCCCCCGTGGAGGTAGCAGCCAGTGCTGCTCCATCATCATCAAAGGCGAGCCCACAGACGCTGTCTGCACAGGGCCCGCGACTTAACCGAACACCAAGGCCCGAGACGCGCGTCTCCGGGCCAAGCCCTCGATCCTCCAGTGCCTCTGAGAAGGCTATGGAGGTCGATGGAAAAACCATGGCGTCATCGACGCCGAAAGACCAGCGTTCTTCGGAGCGCACTAAAAAAGAAAAAATCATCCTGAACACACAAAAAAAGGGACCGGTAACCTGAATGGTTATCGATCTCACTAGCAATAAATATCTGTCACCAACACAGGTCACCTTTATATTTTGACACCAACTGCTCATCTAAACCTGATCGCTTTAGTCTTTTCCTTTTTTCATCACTATGGCTTTTATCACACAATGGAATTGTAGAGGCCTCATCCACAATTTAGGTGACATTAGGCACATTATGAATACATACTCACCTGTAGCATTCTGTCTCCAGGAAACAAATCTGGGTCCAAAAAACACTAACTTCCTGAAAGGTTTTAGCGTATTTCGAAAAGACCGCGAACATGCCAACCGACTATCGGGAGGAGTCGCCATCGTAGTAAAAAGCGGCTTTCCCACCCGAGCCATCACATTAAACACCTCTTTTGAGGCTGTAGCAGTTAGGATTATCGCACACAAAACCCTCTCCATCTGCTCAATTTATATTCCCCCGCACGAGCATATAACTGTGCGAGAACTCGAGGATCTAACAGCGCAACTACCAGAACCATTTGTCTTAGCAGGGGATTTTAACGCTCACAGTACGCTATGGGGCAGTGAAAAAACAGACCAGAAAGGACAAATAATTGAAGATTTTATTTTGTCAAACAGCACATGTCTTCTAAACTCTGGCACACCAACATACTTCTCATCGAGTACTCGCAAGTTTAGTTGCCTCGATTTAGCATTTTGCTCGCCATCAATTTTTAACGATCTTAAATGGGAAGTCCTGGAATCTTCATACGGTAGCGACCACTTACCGGCAATAATAAAATTGCCATCGACACTCCCCACCCTCACCTCGAAACCACGCCGTTGGCTGATCAATCTTGCAGACTGGCCCCTATTTCAGGAGATTGCAAAACTAGAAGACATCTTTTCGCCAGAAATGAGCATTGATGACATAAACGATAAAATCACAGAAATCATAATAGCAGCCGCCGAAATAGCAGTACCGCGATCATCAAGTCGTGTCCGAAAAAAGCGAAATGCCTGGTGGACAAGGGAATGTAGCGAGTCAAAGAAACTACAAAATAAAGCCTGGGGCATCCTGAGGAGGTACCCCACTTACAGCAACCTCGTGAACTTCAAGCAGGCTAAAGCCAAAGCCCGATATATCCGGAGGCAGGCCGAAAAAACATCATGGCAGGAATACATATCCTCTATCAATAGCACAGTCACATCTAAAATAATATGGCAGCAGCTGAGAAAGTTCGGAGGCGACTATTCAGCCTATACCATACCCATTCTTACAAGTCCAGACACTCAAACAACAATACAAGAGCAGGCAGACATCTTAGGGCAACACTTTTACAACATCTCCAGCTCAGCCAACTACTCGGATACATTCCTGAAACACAAACAGTCTGCAGAAAAGCAGAAACTGCCCCTCACTGGTACTTCACATGAAGCTTACAATAAACCACTAACATTACAGGAACTAAAGATCGTACTCTCAAATGGCAAAAAAACGGCTGTGGGACCTGATCGCATACACTATTCCATGCTAGCACATCTCTCCGAAATATCCAAAGAAGCTTTACTGACATTTTTCAACATGATATGGCAATCTGGAAAAATGCCAGAACAATGGAAAAATGCAATAGTAGTTCCCTTTCTAAAAGCTGGTAAACCCCCTACATCGCCGAGCAGCTACAGGCCGATTGCCCTAACCAGCTGCTTGGCAAAAACATATGAGAGCATCATAAACTGCAGATTGTCTTTTATCCTATACTCAAGAGATCTGATAAACAAACATCAATGTGGATATAGAAAAGGTTGTTCAACTACTGATCATCTTGTCAGACTGGAGCATGAAATACGAGAGGCATTTCGATACAAGCAACACTGTCTCGCGGTTTTCTTCGACCTGGAGAAGGCCTATGATACCACGTGGAGATTCGGCATTCTTCAAGACCTCGCTAACCTAGGCATTCGTGGTAAAATGCTGAACTGCCTATCCGATTTCATGACTAACAGAACATTTCAGGTGCGGTTGGGCACGGCACTTTCACGCACATTTGTCCAGGAAAACGGCGTGCCTCAAGGCTGCATTCTTAGCACAACTCTATTTATAGTTAAAATGAATACTATTAACGAGGTCATACCACCCACAGTTATGTACTCTTTATATGTTGACGACCTCCAAATCGCTTCCCGTGCGTCGAGCCTATCAACCTGCGAGAGGCAACTTCAAGTTACCATAAATAAACTGGTGCTCTGGGCGGACAAAAATGGTTTCCGATTCTCATCACAGAAAACTGTCGCTGTTCTGTTTACGCTAAGAAGAGGATTACACCCTGACCCAGTTATGACATTAAACAGCATTGCAATTACGATAAAACATGAACACAAATTCCTAGGCGTCACATTCGACAAAAAACTGAATTTTGTGGCTCACATAAATGCACTGAAAATCAAGGCACACAAAGCGCTTAATATATTGAAAGTCTTATCGCATAAGCACTGGGGTTCCGATCGGATATGCCTACTGAGGATTTATCGTTCGGTAGTACGCAGTATTCTAGATTACGGGTGCGTTGTTTACGGCTCGGCAAGAGAGTCATACATTCGGCGCCTGGACCCCGTACACAATCTCGGTCTGCGTCTATCCAATGGCGCCTATAGAACATCCCCTGTGCAGAGTTTATACGTAGACTGCAATGAACCTCCGCTAAGCCAGCGTCGAGTATTTTTAACCGTCTCATATGTTTTAAGAATCAGGTCACTACCTCAACACATATGCCATGACATTACCACGAATTGCTACTCACGCTTACACTACTCTAACAAACCACACTCCATCAAACCACTCATTCTACGTTTCGAAGAGCACTGCCAGGCATATGACATTTCTAAAGATGCTCTAAATATCACCACGAAACCGCCGAGACTGCCGCCGTGGTCGGATCTGACGCAGCTTTGTGATCTTTCACTGGCTCGCCTGAAGAAAAAAGACACCGCACAAGAGCACCTAACTCAGGAATTCCGCGCACTTCAGGATAAATACAAAGATTATACCGAGGTATACACGGATGGCTCGAAAACTAAAAACCACGTCGGAGTCGGAGTTGTGATGGAGGAAAGCGCTATCAGCGTTAGAGTGCCTCATATCATGTCCATTTTCAGCGCCGAAGTCTACGCCCTACGGGAAGCAGTGCAAAAAATCATCACAGGTAAACACAAAAAAGCAGTCATATACACTGATTCATTAAGTGCACTACAAGCGCTAAATCTAAAATCTGAGTGTGAACCGTTAATTGGTGATATTTTAAACATGATTGTTTTAAACAGTATTGGCGTGACCATCCGTTTTTGCTGGGTCCCAAGTCACGTAGGGATCCCAGGCAATGAAAAGGCAGACGAATGTGCATCTCTAGCAGCACAAAAAGCCATTAAAAACATAAATATTCCCTACAAAGATAGCCAGCGTGCTATCCGCTTAGCGGTGTTATCAAAATGGCAGCAACAGTGGGACTCCTGTACAACTAATAAGCTTCATCTGGTGAAGCCCACAATAGGCGAATGGAAGACGTGCCATCATCAACAACGGTTCATTGAGGTTATTCTATGCAGACTTCGAATTGGGCACACTCACCTCACACACAACTTTTTGCTTAGAAAGGAAGACATGCCGCAATGTGAAAAATGCCAGCAGCCATTAACAGTTGTACATATCCTTATCACGTGCCCATATGGCGAAACAGAAAGGAAAAAGTACTTCAGAGAACTATACAAACATCAGATACCTATGCACCCGAGTCTAATTCTAGGAGATGATGCACTGGTTCCCCTGTCAAATGTCATCGATTTCCTAAAAGACAGCGGCTTCTTACGTAGGCTTTAGAATTACATATAATGTCCTGACTACTACAAAACACCCTGTGTCTGGCGCAGCTTAGCCTCAGTTGCTTTTGCGCCATTAAACCCAATTTAACTAACTAACTTTTTTGAAAAAATAAAATACGCTTAATTACATTGCCATTGCCTTAATTAATTACCATTTGGGCATTCGTCTTTCTACGGGTGCTTTTCGTACTAGCCCCGTAGAAAGTCTTTACGTTGAATCCAACGAGTGGTCGTTACACCTCCAGAGATCTTACCTCTCTTTTGTATATTTCCTCAAGGTGAACGCAAACACTGAACATCCCTCACAAGCTGCAGTCAATATGTCAATTCTGAACTTTCGCACAACCGTCCTTCGATGAGACAGCTCTACTCACTTCGTGTGAGGGGCCTAGCTGAAGAAACAGGTGTGCCACTTCTTGAACACTGTGTAATGACTCCCGCTGCACATCTCCAGCCGTGGCAGTGGCAGCTTATAGATTGTGATGTTCCTTTCATGGAAGTTACCGAGCACGCGCCACTTGCACATATCCGTACACACTTCCTCGAATTACACCACAAGTACTTATACCCTGAATTCTTTACAGATGCCTCAAAGTCTAACACTTCTGTGTCGTACGCAGCGGTTAAACCATCCTTTTCACATGCCCGCGCCCTGCACCCGAATACAAGCATCTTCACCGCAGAGGCATACGCCATACTTGCGGTCGTCAAACGCATCAACGATTTAATACTAGAATGTGCAGTGATATACACAGATTCCTTAAGTGTAGTGAAACTTTAAAAACTCTGAGAAAACACGTAAATCCTGTCCTTGTCTCGCTATACTCTCTCTTATGCACGATATACTCACACAAACAACACGTCGCAGTGTGCTGGGTGCCAGGGCACCGCGAGATACAAGGCAACGTATTGGCGGACCAGCTAGCTGCATGCGCCCAGGAAAACAGTCCAAATACATCCATGAATATCCCTGCACTAGACATAAAACCCTTCCTCAAAACAAAGCTCAGGGCCTTTTGGCAAAGCACACGGGATAGGCACACACAAAATAAGCTACACGTTATCAAACCGCACCTTGGTAATTGGCCGCCAGTATCGAAGTCACGCCACACAGAAGTTACACTCTGCAGACTTAGGATCGGTCACACACACAGTACACACACACACCTTTTGTCTGGTGGCGATCCACTTTTGTGTGAGAGATGTGGTGAAGCACTAACCGTACTTCACAAGTTAATCCAATGTAATGAACTGGACATGCTTAGAAAAGAACACTTTTATTGCGATAGCAAATATATGGACAGTCTCGGCTGATTTTTGCCGTCACCGTCGCCGCCGTCATGCACCGTATATATATATCAAAGCCACAAAGAAAAATAATTCAGAAAAACTTCCCGACGCGCGGAATCGAACGGGCGACCTCCCGCTTTCCAGCGCGCGGCGTTGACGGTTAGGCCACGAACAGCTCCTTCTTTCAGCCTGCTAACGGCGAGCTATTTATATACCACCATTACATCAGCATACCCGCAATGATGTCCACGCGTGGCGCGCTTTAAAGATCGTCGCCCCATTCCTGTTAACGCCGTTGCTCTTCGCCTACAGGGCGTGGTCGCCTTCGTGCGCTTATCTCGAGGAAAGAAGGGGGCGGTTCGCGGAGGGGGGGGGGGGGGGTGTATGTCTTGTGCTTTCTCCGCGATGTCTGCGCTGAAGTAGCGTCCGAAGGTCGCTTCGACGCTGCAGCGGCCGCGTTTGCGAAAGGGGCGCGCTGTTCAAACAGAAATAACCACTGGGACAGTTAGTTCGCGCACGTCCTGTGTGTACCTGTTCGTTAGTTTCGTGCGTCCTGCTTTATGTTTGAGCAGTGCGCTTCCTGTGTCGAGCAGTGACGCATAATAGTTCGCGCTGGTACTGTGTGCGTTCTTTTCGTGCGTCCTTTGGGCTCGAGCGACGCGCTGGCAATTTCGAGCTGCTTTCCGTTCTTCGCGTTACATTCCAGTTTATTGCTATCGCATTTTATTACCCTACCGACAACAATTACCCCGCAGGCGCGTCTGCAGAAGCAGGCGTTTGGTGTGGAGCGACACCACGGACCCGAGCTAACGAGGGGTTTCGACCCCTCCCACGCCTCGCCGTGCGTGGCTTTGCCGTGTCCGGGGAAAAGGGGATCCTGGGGGTTGAGCCGACGCCGGGTGATTGGACCTTTAAGGCCCCCGGCAGAGGCAACACACCCCTTTGGCCCCGGCTTCGCGTAGACGGCACCCCTAGGCTGGCCCACCCAGGGGTAATCGGCAGTCGCCTTTTCCAAGAAGCATGTAAGAGTGTGATAATATTTGTAAAACGTATGTGCTGTAAAAACCGCCAAACTGCATGATCACAAACTTGCTCAAGGCTTATTTACAGCTCACTCTATGTAACTGTGTATAAACTTGCGCATTACAAAATCACAAAATTTGACAAGGTAATGTAATTGGTGTTAGATTAACTTAACGTGACTGTTCATACACTTGCACATTACAAGATCACAGCTCTTCGTTGCTGATTGCACAATCCATCTTCAGTTGCCCAGGCGACTCTGGTTCCTTCGACAGAAGTGAGGCCACGGTGTTACTTCTCTACAGTAGATTCATACCCACAAGCCTAAAACAAAAAGAGGAGTAATGACCAAAAGCTTCCCAAGAAAGGGTGTAACATACAGTATGCTCCCGTCATGCTGGAATTTTCTTAGTTCTCTGTGGGTATAAATGCAGTGCACGGCCAACATATTCAGTAAAATCTGACTCCACACAATGATAAATGGAAGAAGGGCATGCTGAAGAATAAATGCAACAAAAAGCGTATTGTGGCAGAACTTTTTGTACATTTCATATCAAAGATCTTAACTTTACCCTTTTTAGCTCACTCACGCACCAACACAAAGCTACAGCTCTTAGGCAAAGATGCCTTCTGTGAGCTGTATGTGTTCGCCACGTGCAATTGAAAGCTAAATTCTGTGTGTGAGTAATGTCATTGGCTGCTATCGGTAAATTCTGTTCTTGCGGCGAAAAGTGTGCATGAGTGCATCAACACAGGTACCTTTGTATTTCTGTAGATATACTATGATAGTCATATGATGTGCTTCTTAAAGGGAATGCAATGCAATATGCATCATATGAAATTTTATTTATTGCACAAAAGCACAACCCCGCAGGGGCGTCTGCGCAAGTAGGCGTTTGGTGTGTAGCGACACCACGGACCCGAGCTAACGGGGGGTTTCGACCCCTCCCACGCCTAGCCGTGCGTGGCTTTGCCGTGTCCGGGGAAAAGGGGATCCTGGGGGTTGAGCCGACGCTGGGTGATTGGACCTTTAAGGCCCCCCGGCAGAGGTAACACACCCCTTTGGCCCCGGCTTCACGTAGACGGCACCCCTGGGCTGACCCACCCAGGGGAAACCGGCAGTCGCCTTTTCCTGTCTCTCTCTCTCTCGCCTCATCTTCGTCTTTCTCTCTCACTTTTAAACTTTCCTGTCTACTTCTCCCTTCTCGTTACTTCCGATTTTCCTGGCGGCAAGGGTTAACCGTGTGTGGCTCCCAACCTTGGGTAGACCATATTAGGTTATAGTGACGGCGTACTGCTGGCGTTGCGCAGACTTTTCGTATGTTCTGCCACGTCCCCCTGTTGGGCTCCGTGGTGGGTGGTAGGCGCCGTTGCCGAACAAGCGACTTTTTCCATGGGACCCTCGAACCCCTCTTCCACCGATCGTGCCCCAAAAAGGGTACGCACCGATGCATCCCAATTCTTCTGGCCCAAAAACAATGACAATTTTCCGAAATACCACGTGGTTCACTGTGAACAAACATCTGAAAAAGCTAGAGCCATTTCACCTTTTCTTGTTGCTAAGTGCTTGAAAGACACCATAGGAACGGGATATAAGGCCACAAGGATGGCAAGCGGGGACCTACTCCTCGAATTAAAAGACAAGGAACAGTACATTAATTTGTCACATCTAGTCGCGTTTGGAAACATCCCCGTCTCTGTGAGCGCGCACAGGACCATGAACACTGTCAAAGGTGTAGTGTCCGATGAGGACCTCATTGGCCTCAGCGAGGAAGAACTACTAGATGGATGGAAAGATTCAAATGTCACTCATGTCCAAAGGATCAAGATAAGGCGCGACAACACCGAAATACTGACCAAGCATTTGATACTTACTTTTGCCTCCAGCACACTACCCGAAAACATTGAAACCGGCTACGTCAAGCTTGCTGTACGACCTTTCATACCAAACCCGCGGCGATGCTTTAAATGTCAAAGATTTGGTCACGCGTCTCAAAGCTGCCGAGGGCAGCTCACCTGTGCAAAATGCGGAACGACGGGTCATTCTGTTGATGACTGCGCTGGTGATGGGACTCACTGCGCGAACTGTGAAGGTGATCACCCTGCGTACTCCAGGGCCTGCCCGGCCTGGAAGAAAGAGAAAGAAATACTCACGATAAAAGTAAAAGAAAACATAACGTTCCGAGAAGCACGACAGCGAGTTTCATCGTCATTTCCAGCAAGAACATCTTTTGCCGAAGTGGTGCGACGGGGGGCAGCACCACAACGGCCTATCGCGTTTGCCCGGACCACTCGCAGCGTGCCGAGGCAAACGCCACCCGCCCCCATGGTGGGAGCAGCGAAGGCTGCCCCGCCTACTCTGAATCTGACCACACCGGCGGCCACTACAAGCTCCGGCACCGTAGAGGCCAAGGAGAGCACATCGCCCTCCGGCTCGGTGGCGTCCAAGACTTCGTCACACCAGGCGAAGTCCCCACCTGCCAAGCCAGAGATCCCGGCGACTCCAGGGTCGTCGGGTCTCACGACCACGCCTCGCCAGGCGAGGTCGGACAAACAAGCCAGTAGCTCGCATACGCGGGCGTCCAGTGCCTCAAACGAGGCAATGGACACAACTCCGGTGCCTCTGGTACCGAAAGAGCGGCGTAGCTCCCTGGAGCGCGCTAAGAAAACCAAAAAGCCGATAATGGGGCCCGACGACGGCCCTGCTGCCTGAGCTCTAAATTTCGACCTAAACAACACCCACTTCCTTCTCGTACACACAGCACTACCTGACATCCAATATGGAAGCACAAATTATACAATGGAACGTGAGAGGACTGCTTAGAAATCTCGACGATGTCCAAGAACTCTTACACAAACATACACCAAAGGTGCTGTGTGTACAAGAAACACACTTAAAATCCAAACACACGAACTTTCTACGCAGCTACATTATTTTCCGGAAGGACCGGGATGATGCCATCGCGCCATCCGGGGGTGTAGCGGTTATAGTTAATCAAGGAGTAGCATGCACACATTTACCTCTTCGAACTTCCCTTGAGGCAGTGGCTGTTCGAGCGGTTCTTTTGAACAAACTCGTCACCATTTGCTCTCTATATATACCTCCACATTACCAGCTGCAAAAACATGAATTTCAGTCTTTAATAGATGAGCTCCCTGAACCTTACCTTGTACTTGGGGACTTTAATGCGCATAGCTGTCTATGGGGTGACTCCCGCTGCGATGCGCGAGGTCGTCTAATTGAACAGTTCCTTTTCTCTTCTGGCACGTGTCTCTTGAATAAAAAAGAGCCAACATACTATAGTCTTGCGAACAATACCTACTCGTCCATAGACCTCAGCATCACATCTCCATCACTTGTACCTCTACTCAAATGGAAAGTCGTTAATAACCCTTATGGAAGCGACCACTTTCCAATAGTTCTGAGCACACCGATAGCGAATGAATGTCCTCCACAGGTTCCCAAATGGCAAATCGACAAAGCAGATTGGGAACAGTTTCATAAAATGGCTCTCTTAAGTTGGACCGACATGTGTGCTTTAAGCGTGGATGAAGCTGCAGAATACTTTACTGCTTTTTTGATTGATGTAGCAAATAAGTGCATCCCACAAACATCTGGACTGCCCGGGAAAAGACGTGTGCCGTGGTGGAACACTGAGTGTAGAAATGCGCGCAAAAAGCAAAATAAAGCATGGAGGCTGCTTCGGGAATCTCCCACAGCCGAGAATCTGGACAGTTTTAAGAATATAAAGTCCCAAGGCAGGAGAACGCGCCGACAGGCAAGAAGGGAAAGTTGGCAGAAGTTTTTATCGGGCATTAATTCATATACACAGGAGGCCAAAGTCTGGAACATGGTTAGCAGGGTAGCAGGCAGACAAGCACATTCACTTCCTCTAGTAAACACACAAGGCGACAGCTTGGAAGACCAGGCGAACTTCCTAGGTTCACACTTCGAACAGGTGTCGAGCTCGTCGCACTATAGTGAAGCTTTCCAAAGATACAAAACAAGAATCGAAAAACAGAAACTAGAGCGCAAGTCTACAAAACACGAAGCATACAATGAACCTTTCTGCATTGCTGAGCTACAAGCATCGCTTAATTGCTGCAATAATTCCGCCCCAGGCTCCGACCGTGTTGTATATGAAATGTTGAAACACCTGCCATCCGAAACACAAAAAACCCTCCTCTCCCTATATAATGCTGTTTGGTTTTCCGGTGAGATCCCCTCGGCCTGGAAAGAAGCCATTATTATTCCTATTTTAAAACAGGGCAAGGACCCATCCTCCGTTGCGAGCTACCGGCCCATTGCACTGACAAGCTGCCTGTGTAAACTTTTTGAAAAGATGATAAACCGCCGACTGATACATTTCCTCGAAGCAAACAAATCACTTGACCCATACCAGTGCGGTTTTCGAGAGGGTAGATCTACCTCTGACCACCTTATCCGTATCGAGGCACAAATTCGCGACGCTTTTGTTCACAAGCAATTCTTTCTTTCGGTGTTCCTCGATATGGAAAAGGCCTACGACACCACATGGCGCTTTGGAATATTAAGAGACCTATCCCACTTAGGTGTCCGAGGAAAGATGTTGACTATAATCGAAAGCTATTTGTCCAATCGCACGTTCCGTGTTCGAGTGGGTAATGTCTTGTCCCGAATATTTGTCCAGGAAACTGGAGTGCCGCAAGGTGGTGTCCTGAGTTGCACACTGTTTATTATAAAAATGAATTCCCTACGTCTGTGTATTCCACGGAATATGTTTTATTGCACATATGTCGACGACGTGCAGATCGGTTATAAATCTTGCAACCAGTCAATGTGCGAGCGGCAGGTGCAACTTGGTTTAAACAAGGTAACCAAATGGGCAGATGAGAACGGGTTCAGCCTTAACCCGCAAAAAAGTATTTGCGTATTATTCTCAAGAAAGAGAGGCCTACATCCCGATCCAGACATTGATCTGCATGGTCAGCGGCTACCTGTGAAAACGGAGTATAAATTCCTCGGCGTAATTCTAGACACGAAACTAAACTTCATATCACACATAAAGTATATAAAGAACAAGTGCTTAAAAACTATGAATATTTTAAAGGTATTGTCACGCACTACGTGGGGTAGTGACAAGAAGTGTCTGATGAATCTTTATAAAAGCCTCATACGCACGCGCCTAGATTATGGGGCGATAATATATCAGTCTGCGACACCAAGCGCGCTGAAGATGCTTGACCCTGTCCACCACTCGGGTATTCGTCTTTCTACGGGTGCTTTTCGCACCAGCCCCGTGGAAAGCCTCTACGTCGAATCGAACGAGTGGTCGCTCCACCTGCAGCGATCCTACATGTCGTTTCTATACTATCTCAAAGTGAACGCAGACAAGGAACACCCCTCACACCCTACAATAAATGATTTATCCAGTTCTGCCCTTTTCGACCAACGTCCCTCGGTGCGACAGCCCTACTCACTTCGTGTGAGGGGCTTAGCTGAGGAAACGGGTGTGCCACTTTTCGAACACTGTCTATTGGCTCCCGCTGCACAACTACCGCCGTGGCGGTGGCAGCTTATAGACTGCGATCTTTCCTTCATGGAAGTAACGAAACACGCGCCTATTGCACATATCCGTACATACTTCCTTGAACTACAACACAAATACACTTGTGCAGAATTCTTTACAGACGCCTCAAAGTCCGATACATCTGTGTCTTACGCAGCCGTTGGGCCATCCTTTATGGATTCCGGTATTCTACACCCTGAATCAAGTATCTTCACGGCAGAAGCTTACGCGATACTTGCGGCCGTTAAACACATTCATCAATTAAAACTACAAAAGGCAGTTATTTACACAGATTCTCTAAGCGTGGTAAAAGCTTTAAAAACTCTGAAAAGACACAAAAACCCCATCTTTGTCTCGCTGTATTCTCTTTTAAGCACGATCTACGCACTTGAACAACATGTCGTAGTGTGCTGGGTGCCAGGGCACCGCGAGATTCAAGGCAACGTGTTAGCGGACCAGCTAGCAGCATCTGCCCACGAAAACAGTCACAATACATCCTTAGCTATTCCCCCATTAGACCTAAAACACTTCCTGAAAAGAAAGCTCAGAGCCTTTTGGCAGACCACATGGGATACGCATACACGAAATAAGCTACACGTTGTCAAACCGCATCTGGGTAATTGGCCGCCAGTATCGAAATCACGCCACACAGAAGTTACACTCTGCAGACTTAGGATTGGTCACACATACAGTACACACACACACCTTCTGTCCGGTGGCGAGCCACCTTTGTGTGATAGATGTGGCCAGCCACTCACTGTCCTTCACATCCTTATCCAGTGCAAGGAACTCGACGGTATCAGAAAAAAGCACTTTTCATTTCCCTACCAACAGCAATTTCCACTTCATCCTTCAATGTTCATAGGTAGGGACCCGCTTTTTACATACCAGTCATTGTCTGCATTTTTAAACGATGTACATAGTTTTCATGTCATATATCAAGGTGATCCGTAGCACGGCCTCTAAACAGAGGTCGCTGCTGCGGTGAATACGTTAAAGATAGCACTTGCCTCGCGGCCCTTGGACTAAAGGGCATTGACGAGGCAGTGGTGCTGATGTCATATCTTCATAGTTTTATTCTTGCGACCACTTGTCATTAATTCCACTGCACATATTTCACGTCACTCTCATGATTTTAATATATATATATATATGTTTTACCCGCCTTTAGCGCGAGGAATTTTAAGGCCCCTTTACAGCTACTTACCGCAACCATTGCTCACATCCTTTGTCTCATGAACTGGCGCTCTTTGGCCATCAATTGGCCCTTGCGCCATTAAACACCACATATCATCATCATCATCATGCACAAAAGCACAATACCACTGCACATACATGACGGTATGCACATTCATCATGCATCCATTGCAGGTAACATTTAAAATTAAATAACGTGTTAACTTGTGAATACAACTAATGTAGCTTTCTTCAAGCTGCTCACAATGGAACGATTATATAATGTCAGAAATTCAGTTCGCTAAATTACTATTGTGTACTGAAAAATTGTGGTCATTAGTTTCCATGATTCTGGTTGGCTAAAAAAGGCAATACTTCTCATCAAAGCAGCACAGGCCGTATGGGGACAAAGGTGGAAATGCTAAGACTTACAAGGCATCAATCTTGAACCACATGCCATCACAATAAAGCATGCAAGCTTTAGCAACCCCCGGCACATAGAATCCTGGAACCTACTGACCACAATTTTGCAATACACAATAAGCATTCGGTGAAACTGATGTTTGAAGTTGTATAATTGTTCCAATGCCAACAGCTTGAAAAAAGGCAGTCTAGATCTGTTGTGTGCTCACATAAATACACAGCCTAATTTTACATTTGAGCAGCAACAAATGCATGACTTACGCATGCGTACCGTGAAGTATGCATAACTTTATTCACTTTTCACCAATAAATAAAATATTCATATGCTGCACATACCACAGACCACTTTAACATCCGTAGAGTATGCCTACAGAATTTACTATATCCGACAGACCATTAGCCTTGTCATCATCAAAAAATGTCATTGGAGGTGGTGCTACAAACTGTTTAGCAATGTTCGTACACGTAAAGGTATTTAGCGAAGTTTTGACGCCAAAGCGGGGCTACGCGCATACAATTTTAATAACCAGAACAAAATCATTAAAGCTAAATATGGTGGAAACAAGCAGAATCAAATAAATTGTACTCGAAGGCATGCCTTAATGCTAAACCTAGCGCTTGCACAGTTAAGATACGGCTATTCGGCCACACATAGACAAGGATCCGTTCGACCACAGTTCAAGCTTAACGGCTCAACAGGCACGGGTGCCGGCCGCATCAGGCAACCTATCGGTACCTATGTTGTGGGTGAATTAAAATGTCGGTCCGAATTTAACTAAACTGGCTGTATTAACACCTGAGCGTAAGTGCAAGCACACGCAGTAACACAAATATCACGGTAAATACGTGCCTTTGCGGGTGCCTACACATACACACGTTTGGTCACACGCAAGGAAAACACGTCTCTGATAGTAGTCACATAAAGATCTTGTAGCTGTTGAAAAGAGGACGCGCAGCATATGGAACTTTCTTAGACACGTTCACTTTTTTAGCGCTCAAAACGAATAAGGACGGAGGGAAAAACAACGCGGACACCACGTCATTCTTTTCTGACCTAGTTCGTTTTGTGCACTAGAAAATTCGCCATGAATTAATAACATACTCAAGCGTACGCGCTTTAGAGACGGTCGACGCTTACAAGCAGGCGCCGTCCCCGCCATACAATTAATTATTAAACCAAAATAGTGATTCATCGCGAGCAGGGCTCCCCCTTCAAACACCACTGCCGACAGAGGAGAGCGCCACCACAACTCTGTTCAAATCCCCCGCCGAAACACAGCCGCGCATGCGCACACTTGCTTTCCTCTCCAAAGAAAAAAAAATTGCCTGCACTTAATATCACACAACTTTGCCTTGATCCTGATGAAATGATACACACCAACAGGCTCGCTACGTTAACAAAAGCTCACTTATCGTCTACTAGTCAAGAAAAACATAGTTAACAGCGTTATTATCCCGCTCACGGTGTTAACAAAGCGCTGAGAGCAGCAACGTTCACGTACCTGTTTTCGTTCGGCGACGGCTCAACGATGTGAAGCAGCAGGTCTTCGCTTGAGTCTTCGTAGTAAGCAGCACTGGCAGAACCCACAACACGAGCACAGAGCACAAGCACCATTCACACAAGGGAAAATTCAACTTCAAACTCGGCCCTTTGGGAAGCGGCATGGACGCAACGGGCAACAAACAAGCAAAGTAGTCTTCAGTCCCGCAGACGTTAACGGGTCCGCATTCGTGCACCATTATTTTTTAATTCCAACTAAAAATATTCATTCCTGCTTGTAAATACTTAAAAAAACATTTATGTAAATACAAAATATATTTGATGCGTACAATGTCTCGACTTTTGCAAAAAAAAGAAAATTGGAATGTAGCGCGCGAAATTTGAAATGTCTGGTGCAGCTACAGGGAACGTTATTTTGAACAAGTGAGCAAGAACGCTAATAATTGCTACAAAAGGTATATATCTTGTGAATTAAAGTTATTCAATTGGTGAACACGTATACACGCGAGATTTTAATGTAATGATTCATAGTTCTTATGTCAAACTAAATATATATCAAATACAACTTTTATTCAGACAGTGGTACGAGAAAAAAAAATACTCGGGAGTCTGAGCACGGTGCATGAAAACTTTACACGTAATTTGTGTGTGTGTGTGTGTGTGTGTTTGTGTGTGTGTGTGTGTGCGCGCGCGCATATATTATGAGACGATATATATATCCGCCACGGTCCAGCGGTTATTGCTCGACTGTTGACCCGAAGGTCACGGGATCGAATCCCGGTCGCGGCTGCCGCATGGATCATCTCATTCCTTTTCATTTATTAATACTGTCAGCCCTGTTGTAGGGCTATTACGTACAGGAGTGGAAGATACATTGTAATATTATCATGCACTGAATGTACGTAGATTATACATTATTATATAGATCCCCGGGCATATGTACATGCATATATATATAAAGGTTAATATAAATAAATAGACAATCACAGACAGAATGTACAATTGATGACAATGCAGTAAGAACATGACCGTCACCAAGGGCGTATACCACAGCTTCTTTTTTTTTCAGGGACGGGGGGGGAGGGAGGGGTCCACGACCTTTACGTCTGTTTGTATATGAGCGCGTACAAAATGCAAAATGTAAAAGTTGCGGTGCGTGGGGCAGTGGCGTAGGCAGAAATCTGTTTTTTTTTGTGGGGGGGGGGTGTACGCCCTTGATTCGACATTGGGTCCGGACAGGTGGGAGTGGTCGAGTGTCATTTTGTGAGCTCTATCCCATCGGAGAAAAAAAATTTCGAGGGGGGAGAGGGGCACGGACCCGATGTGCCACCCCCTGGCTAGCCACTGGCGTGGGGACCGGGTGGGGGAGGCGCGTACACACATGGAAAATGTAAAAGTTGTAACGCTTGGGGGGCGGGAGGGGGGGGGGGGGTTGAAAACCCCAGGACACCTCCCATGGCTACGCCACTGAGATCTTTTTAACAAACATTATTTTCACATTCTTTAGAGAAATTGTCTTTAGACAAAAGTAAAGCAACTTTCTTTAGAGAAATTGTCTTTAGATTAAGTAAGTAAACTTTCTTTTAACGGTATGTTAATAGAACGTGAAAGTCCATAGCCCGTCAATAAAGTTGGTAGATCGTTGGTTAAACGTTTAACGACCGTCAATGTCCATTTTTGTAAGGGAGAGCAACTTTGCGGGCGGTCGTTGCCGGGAGAGCTGCCGTCTCAGCGCAGCGACTCGTGTGATCGACGCCGACCATGATCCACCGGTTTCTAGAAGCAGTATACGTAAGTGGGCCGCACAGGTCGATAATACGCGGTAAAATGGGCCAGCCGGACAAGGGAGCCGCTGCAACGTGCTAGTAAGATGCAGCGGAAGTGTCTTGCCTTGTTGACATGTAGTGCAAGATGGTACGCATTTCTGCACAAACCGGTACATTCCGCGCCGGTAATATCGCTGACGCAGCATTGCGTAGGGTTTCAGGACGCCGGCGTGAGCACTTTGGGAACCTGCATGGAAATTCACGCAGATGTTAGAGCGCATATGGCGGGGAACAGCAAGGAGCCACTTCCGACCGTCTACCATGTAGTTGCGGCGGTACAGGATGTTGTCTCGCACGGAAAAGTGTAGTGCTTGGCAGAGTAGCGCTCTGGTCGAATGGACAGCACATGGATCGGTTAGGTAGTCGAGCAACAACGCAAGCGATGGGTCCTTGCGTTGCTTCGAAAGCATGTCGGCGGAGCTGAGCGGTGACAAAGTGTTTAAAATGAATGAATGAATGAATGAATGAATGAATGAATGAATGTATTTTCCACAACACCAATACGGATTTGCGGAGGGCGAGTGGGCAAAAGCGGCTCATAACCGCTTGACCAGCCCGAAAACCCTTACAAAAAAAAAATACAGGAGCAGCAGAGCGGAATACAGTTTTTTCAGCAGGTTGCATAATACACATACACGCCACATCTGGAGTTATTGGTGAGCGGGAGAGCGCGTCAGAGTTTGCATGCTTGCGACCGGAACGATATACGACACGGATATCATATTCTTGCAAGCGAGGTGCCTAACGGCCCAAGCGTCCCAACGGGTCTTTCAAGGTAGAAAGCCAACATAGAGCGTGGTGGTCTGTAACAACGTCTAAAGTACGGCAGTAAAAGTATGGGCGAAACTTCGTCAGTGCCCAAATTATAGCCAAGTACTCGATCTCTATCACGGGGTAATTTAATTCTGCCTTCTTCGGAGCACGACTCGCATAAGCGACAACTCATTCACCTTGGACGTCCTTCCGTTGTACCAAAACTGCACCGCGGCCGATGCCACTTGCGTCGGTGTGAATTTCCGTGGAAGCAGTTGTGTCGTCGTCGCGAAGGGTAGGTGGTGAGGACAACAGGCGGCGCAACTGGCGAAATGCGTCATCACAGTCAGGCGACCATGCAGATATACCTTTGCTAGTGGTAAGCAGACGCGTCAAAGGTGCGATGATGGACGCGAAGTTAAGCACGAAGCAACGAAAATAGGAGCACAGGACGATAAAACTTTTGAGGGCTTTGATGGATGTGGGCTTTGGGAAGTCGGCGACAGCGCCAAGCTTGTCGGGATCCGGAAGAATACCGTCTTTTGAGATGAAATTCCGTAGATGGTGAGGTTCCACGCGGCTAATCGGCACTTCTTGATGTTGAGTTGTAGACCCGCAGAAGTGAGGCACATGAGATTGTCGTGCAGACGAGCAAGGTGTGTCTGGAAATCTGTTGAAAATACGACTATGTCATACAGTTAACACAGGCAGGTCTTCCACTTGTGGCCTCGAAGGATGGTATCGATCATGCGCTCAAATGTTGCAGGCGCGTTACAGAGCCCAAATAGCACGATGTTGAACTCGTTAGGCCATCGGGCATTACAAAGGCTGTTTTAGGGCGATCACACTCAGCCATTGGTACCTGCCAATACCCAGAACGCAGATCCAGAGATGTAAAATACTCTGTGCCTTGTAAACATTCAAGAGCGTCGTCGATTCGCGGCAGTGCATAGACGTATTTTTTTTGTAATCTTCTTTAACCGGCGATAGCCGACGCAAAATCGAATTGAGCCATCATTTTTCTTTACCAATACCACCGGTGATGACGAAGGACTTCGAGAAGGCTGTATGACTCCGCGGTGAAGCATGTCATCTACTTGCTCCATAATGACGCGGCGCTCTTCGGCGGAAACGTGGTAAGGCCGCTGTCGCAGGGGGGAGTGTGAACCGGTGTCGATGGTATGGGTGACAGTCGTGGTGCGGCCTAGCGATGTTTTATGAAATCAAAAGAAGAGATGAACTTGCCAAGGAGAGCAAGAAGTTGGCGGCGATGAGAGGGAGCGAGATTTGGGTCAATGGCGGATTCGAAAGGTGACGAACGTAATGGTTGAGATGCAGGAGTGAGTGGGTCAATGTAGTAACGGTGGGGTCGCTGGGAAGATTAAGGTCATCAATGTGGTCGACAGGTTGTGCATATTCTAGTTTCGCCACGGAGTAAGCCAATGGGTTAGTTGCAGTGGTTTGTGACGAGCATTGCGGTTGATCCAGATGCAATAGAGAGAAGGCAAATGGAAGAACAATTCTCTTACCCCCGCAGGGGCGTCTGCGAGAGCAGGCGTTTGGTGTGTAGCGACACCACGGACCCGAGCTAACGGGGGGGTTTCGACCCCCTCCCACGCTTAGCCGTGCGTGGCTTTGCCGTGTCCGGGGAAAAGGGGATCCTGGGGGTTGAGCCGACGCCGGGTGCTTGGACCTTTGAGGCCCCCCGGCAGAGGCAACACACCCCTTTGGCCCGTGCTTCACGCAGACGGCACCCCCGGGCTGACCCACCTTGGGGGAAATCGGCAGTCACCTCTTCCTATCCTACTCTACTATCTTCGCCTTTCTCTCGCACTTTTGATCTTTCCTGTCCTCTTCTTCCTTCTGCTTACTTCCTTTTTCCTGGTGGCTAGGGTTAACCATGCGTGGCCAGTCTTCCTTGGCTGGTCACGTATGGTTATAGTAGTTATGTATGGCTAGTGCTTGAAATACACTCCCAGGTTGGGCTCCAAGGTGGGCGGCCAGCATGACTACCGAACATTACCTTTTTTTATGGATAAAAACCCCCCTAACCCCAAAACTGATCGGCTCCGAAAGCGGGGTCGCACCGAAGCAACTAAAGAATTCACATCTAAATGCAACAACTTCACGAAGTTTTTTGTAATAACTTCGAAGAGTGCAACACCGATGCAAGACATATCGCCTTTCCCAATCGCCAAAGCAATCAAAGAATGCATTAACGGTGACTACGACGCCA
This sequence comes from Rhipicephalus sanguineus, assembly GCF_013339695.2. Taxonomy (NCBI): domain Eukaryota; kingdom Metazoa; phylum Arthropoda; class Arachnida; order Ixodida; family Ixodidae; genus Rhipicephalus; species Rhipicephalus sanguineus. The sequence continues at coordinate 143,758,048 of NC_051183.1, forward strand.
GGAAAATGAGTTCCGGTGACCTGTTGATTGAAGTCCACAGTGAGCAGCAGAGCAACAACATCAAGAAACTAAACAAGATAGGTGAACATGAAGTCTCTGTTACACCACACCGAACATTAAACTATGCCAAGGGCGTGATTTCTGACAATGATCTCATAAAATGCACCGATGAAGAAATAACCGAAGCCTTAGCCGATCAAGGAGTTATTTCCGCCCACAACATAACCATCAGAAGGGAAGGAAAAGATATCAGAACGAGACATGTAGTGCTAACCTTCGTGAGTACAACCCTTCCATCTGCGGTACACGCGGCATACCTACACCTGAAAGTAAGACCCTACATCCCTAACCCACGAAGGTGCTTCCGGTGTCAAAGGTACGGGCATGGGTCGCAGTCATGCCGAGGAAAAGCGACGCGCGTGAAGTGCGGTCTTAGCGACCACAGCGATGAGGCATGTACGAATGATTTGCGTTGCATCAACTGCGAGGGCCCGCATGCCGCATATTCCCGAACGTGTCCTGTATGGAAAAGAGAAAAGCAAGTCAACACACTTAAGGTACAAGAGAACATATCATACAACGAAGCGAGAAAACGAGTAGAGTTTGCCCAGAAGGGCTCGTACAGCCAAGCGGTACAGAGAGGGCGGGTACCGCAAATGGTGTCAGTCAGCACTCAGGTCCAACTGCAGGACCTAGTGTCGGCACTGCAGCCCTCACGCAGAGAGTCGGGAGGTGCACAACGTGCATCTTACACTCGAGGCCTGGAAGTCTGCGCTGCCGCTGGTACCAGCCAGCGCAGCACAGAGACCACACAGGCCTCACTAACGGTGCTGAAGGGAAGGCTCCCTACAAAAAAGCCAACACCCTTGCAGAGCACGTCCAGCGAGGAGCACCTTTGTGGTGCTGACTCAATGGAAGTATGCCCTGCAGACACAGAAGAGTCCGGAGAGGCTGCTGCTAACGGCAAGCCTCTAAAACAACCTGTCGTGCCCCCGACCCCCCTTGGCAGGGGAAAAGGGAGCCGACATCCAGTCAGTGCCCCGGGAAAGGGCATATGACCGATGTGTGATTCTATCTTGACCCTTTTTGATTTCTTCTTGTCACCCACGTTTATGTTTTTAGTCACACTACCCTGACAACAATACAGCGTTTCTCTTGTTTTTTTCCTTTTTTTTATTCTATCATGGCGTTCATAGTACACTGGAATTGTAGGGGCCTCATACACAACTTGGGGGACATTAAAGATATTATAGAGCACTTTTCACCTGTAGCAATTTGTCTACAAGAGACAAATTTAGGCCCGAAGAACATCAATTTTTTAAAAGGTTTTACAATTGTACGAAAAGACCGCCAGAACGCCAGCCGACTGTCAGGAGGAGTTGCCATAATCGTACAAGGTGGCATTCCTACCCGCGAAATCAAGCTAAATACCTCCCTTGAAGCCGTAGCTGTAACGGCTTTATCCCACAAAGTCATCTCCATCTGTTCAGTTTATATACCGCCCCATGAACATGTAACCCTTCAACAACTCGATGACTTAACAGCGCAGCTACCAGAACCATTCCTTTAGTTGGTGATTTTAATGCACACTGTACACTCGGGGGCAGTGAGAAAACTGACAACAGAGGGCAAGTGATAGAAGATTTCATTCTATCAACCAACACATGTCTTTTAAACTCTGGTTCACCTACGTATTTCTCACCTAGCTCACGAAAGTTTAGTTGTATTGATTTAGCCTTTTGCTCACCATGCATTTTTAATGATTTTAAATGGGAGGTTCTCGATGCCTCATATGGAAGTGATCACATTCCTGCCATCGTGCAAATGACATCCAAGTTTCCTACCATAAGCTCTAAACCGCGCCGCTGGAAGCTACAACAGGCGGATTGGCCTCTGTTTAAGAGTGATTCCATCATTTCAGATCTTAAAGCAATTTTATCGTCACAGTACGAAAAACAAACAAGAACAGCTCCTTCATCCACGCGCTTCTTGCAACACTGCCCGATGTTTGTGAATAGACGGTGTTCAAGTCTAAGGTCGTAGTGTTGACTCTTAACTTGAGCTGTGAAAATGTACAGAATAATTGTCCGTTGTTTCACCGGCAGCACTTGTAGTGTCCATTGGCTCCGATTCCTTAGCTTCGGGACCTAATGTCAGCGTTGCACATCGCGGCGGTCGCGAGGCAGCGTTGCTACTGGTGCATGTTGGCTTGCCATGATACTTGCCATGCTTCGTGCAGTCGTTACCTTGGGCTGCAAATGTGAGGGGTAGTCTGCAAAGACTGATGGTACTGCATCCTTCTTGAGCAGCCATCTTTTTCCTTCTATGAAGTCCTCTGGTTGAAAATGGCGGCTACATACTCTTGTGTAGTTCGAAGTTGTATTAGGCGACCAATTATCCCGCCTAATCGCTGCAAGCCACCGCTCCCGTAAACCAGCGGCAGCTGGTATTTCATGGAACGAAAGCGCACCAGCGTTTTTCTTTCCGCTCGATTTGCACGATGGTACGCAACAATACGACATACCGAGGCATGCGGAGCACGTGGTTGCAATATCGTGAAGTATAAAATAAAACACGAATACAGTCAAATTCGAATACAATTTTCGCACCGGCATCACGGCCACACAGATGCATGCGGCGTAAGTACCTAAGAAAGCCTGTGAGAAGTGCGAATTCAAATAATCTCGAATGTAAACAAACATTCGGGACCTTCGTAATACACGCGGCCGTTCAGCGCCAGCTTCCCGTAGTCTACTTGCACAGCGCCGCCACGCGGCAGCGGCGAGCGGCGGCGGAGCGCGCGCTCGACGGCCTGAGGAGAGCGTTCGCCCAGGCACTGAAAAATACAGGAGGCGCTGACCTTACATACACATACCAGCATTTTTACGGCTGAAGCGTTTGGAATACTGCTAATTATTGAGCACATTATACAACATAAGATACAAAGGTCTATAGTGTACACAGATTCCTTAAGCGTAGTTCCAGCCTTGTCCTGTGGCAAGTACAGCAAAAACACTGTTTTCAACAAGCTCCTTAATACTATCAATGCAGCCTATAACTTAAACCTTTCTATAGTTCTATGCTGGGTGCCAGGTCACTCTGGGATCGCAGGCAATGAAATAGTGGACAAGAATGCCCGAGAAGCAGCTAGTCGGCACACTATAGATGTAAATTCTGTTCCTGGTGTGGACCTAAAACCTGTTGTACGGAGACCGCTACGTAGACACTGGCAAGCTGAATGGGACAAACAAGTCGAGAACAAGCTCCATCTAGTAAAACCACAAATAACAAAACCTATCCCACAAAAACTCAACAGATTCACCGAAGTCACCCTAGCACGGCTGAGGATAGGCCACACCTATGCCACACATGAACACCTCCTGACAGGCAGTGATCCACCGACTTGTATACACTGTGCAGAGAATCTAACCATTCTGCATGTCCTAATTTAATGTCCCGCGCTTCACCAAGAGCGACTGACCCATTTTAGGGAACTTTACCGCTATCATATTCCACCTCATCCAGCGCTATTCTTATCACTCGACCCAATGTTTAACCATAAGCGACTTCTTAAATACCTAGCGAAAACCAAGTTTTTAGAAATGGTATAATTCCATCCTAGTCACCAGGCTGGGCCTCACATGTGAGGTACAGCCTGTTGCCGTGCGTGTTGAAATACGTCCGAGCCCTCGCAGTTCTTGCGCAGGCAAGAATTCGGCAGTGAGGTACTTGGACCTTGCCGACTCATTTACCGTGAGAACCTGCAGCCAACGATATCAAGGATATGAAATAGATATTCATTTTAAGACACCGTAGTTTTATATATTTTATAGATATGCCCCTGTACAGCAATTATTATAACCAGTGATTTTAGGTAACTAAACTGAAACTATGACACTTGTACTGGCGCTCTTTGGCCTTAGATGCCCTTGTGCCAATAAAACGTAATAATAATAATTAATTAATTAATAACACAAAAGGATAACAAGGATATTGACGCCTCTGTAGGCAAGTTGGTGTCGGCATCAACGAAGAGTTTGCAGGTGAGAGGAGAACGATCGGGCGATGAAAATGCACATGTTAGCACAAGAGACATTTCCGCACATGAAAAATCGATGACAGTTTCATGACGTGACAGGAAATCCCAACCGTGGGATAGGTCCTGAGAGCAATATGGCTGAACAAAGAATTCGATGATGTGCACAATGTCTTTAATGACGACGCGCGCCGTACAGACACCTGAGGGATGTATGCCTTGCGCGCTAGCTGTGGACAGTACCATGCCAGATAGAGAGGTTGTCACTTTCTTGAGTCTGGGACAAAGCCCTCGTTCAAAACCACCGCAAATACCGCACATGCGTTTGTGACTCCATTCTCGTTCTTGTAGCCGTTTTTATCAACGCTGCTATCGCGTGCTCCGCACTGTCTTCCTGTCATGACCGCCGTAATGCAAGCTCGGAGCAAACTCGTGTGCCCGAGAAGCTCGGGCCATCCTGCATGGCACCCCTGCTCCTATGATTTCTCGGGTGATTCGCGTTTTGCTCTTCTTAATGACGGACGTGTTAATTAGCTCGGGCGCGCAATCCTGACAGGTTATACAATTCATTCATTCATTCATTCACAAAACTTTATTGAGAGTCCTGAAGCCCGGTCTCTTCAGACCGAGGCGCCCTAAGGCCTAACGGTGCCGACGTGGACATGTTATACAATGGCTGGCTGGAAAACCTTGAAAATCCTTTCCGTCACGCGCATTTTTTACGTTGTTCGCATGCTCCCTTGGCCTGTCGTTGACGCATCTCCCGGCACCCGAGCTAAGTATACGTCCGTCAGAAGTGGCGCGGGAGATGAGAACAATATCCGTTTGCTATGATGACGCCCGTGTGGGGAAGAAGAGGGGAAATATATTTTGTTAGGTTTGGTATATGTCTAAACTTGGCTGCTGCTTGGTTTTGCTAGGCCCGAAGATGGCTACTTTATTGCTTTTTTACCGCCCTCGGATCGACCAGGTTCACTGTTGCTCTAGCTTTGCGCGGCAGTGCAAACTTCATTTTCTTCGATGGCTCGACGTGTTGCTATTTTCAAAACTGTAATTCAC
>NC_051183.1:143763242-143823241 GCF_013339695.2 Rhipicephalus sanguineus
AAGTATCACGATGGCCCGGAACGGTTTGTGGGCGTCGGTAATCGCTTCTGATATTTAAGATACATGGTCTTACGTAATATATAACGGCATAATTAAAGTATACATTGCTTAAGTTGTTTTTATGGTGTTTCAGGAATAGGCCGACGCATGATTGCTTATCACTGGCTTACATGATGAAATGTTTATTCTAGGTGTACACGTTCGAGCTGAGGTGAATACGTGCCCATAAACACATTCACCATTTCCGCACGCGGTTTAACGTTTTCATGAGGACGTCTCCAGGCCTCCTCGGCACCTGCTCACCGGCTGCCGCTGCAACCACCGTTCGGGGACGGCGTCTATAGGCCTACTCGGCGGCTCCACATCAATTACCCGACACCGTGACACCAGTTCACGACAAGGGACGCCGTCCACGTGTCCTTGGCCATGGATCCCGCCGCCATGAGCACCGAGACCGCTGCACACTACGCAGCCGCGATTCCTGGCTCGTCGGGCGCTCCAATCGACAACGGCCTGGGGATTTTGCACGTTCTGACGGAACTATCACGTCAACTGAACCGCATCTCGTCGTTGAACTGCGGTTTCTCGCCTGCCGCCTCATCATCGTCGGCTATTTGGTCAGTACCGGAGTTCCACGGCTTCCAGGACCACGTTTTCCTGTGGATAGATCCCATTAATTCTCTCGGCACCCTTCATGCCTGGCCGGACCATCGGAAATGGCTGGCGGCCATCGACCATCTTCGCGGTGCGACCAAGGCATGGCACGCCAACGAAGCCATCAGGCAGCAATCCTGGCCTGAAGTTTCTGCCAGACTCACAAGTCTTTTTCGTCCTTTATAACACGCTTGTGACCCTACCACCTCAGACCCACTTTCCAGCTCGGATGGGACCTGTGCTCGGGCGTCCAACAACCTGCCCTGCAGTATATCGTATATACTGGAGGGCAGTATATAGATATACTGGAGTATATATTCCGGTATATCACGGACGTGCGCCAGAGAACACTTCCTGAGGCATTCCCATCCCCTTAAGCGATGTCTCTCTTATGAAAGCCGGAGAGACCAACACGGCTGCACACATCCAAGACATGCCGCTGCGATTTGAGCGTCGCTCTCTTACGCCCAAAGTACGTGAAGTTTGGCCGCAGACAGAGCATTCACATGTGTGCGGCGCTAATGTAGGGGGAACTGATGACGCAACAGTGCGGAAGCTTGTCCCAAGGTTGCGAAAAAAGTGCTAGCGTCTAGCGTCCTCTTCTGCCGCCCATAAGGTTAGGCCCCATCGCGACAGAGGCCGTCAACGACCACCCCGACACAGCCAGTGTCGCCCCCCAGAATGCTCGTCAGCTTGGCCAGACAAGTCGCGACCACCAGAGACACACGACCGACCTGTGCAACACAGCCAATGCCGACCGCCAGAGGCATTGTTGGCACCTCATCAGACCATGTCGCTGCGTGGCCAAGACCAAGCGACACGCAACAGTCAATGCCGTCCTCCGGAGCTGATTTCCCATCTCGCCTTGCAATGGCGCAGCGTGGCCGAGTGTCAGGAAGCAAGAACGGCACCCAACGGCCGACCTAGCGTACGGGCGTTCTCTCCCTTCTCTTCTTATACACATATATATATATATATAGATAATAATATATTATATATATATAATATATATATATATATATATATATAGATGATGGAGATCTGTAGCTTGCGCTGTGGTTAGATCGGGTGCGATCATCTTGTCAATGTCGTCAACAGGCAGCGTGGAGTTAGCATCACGAGAAGATGACCAACATGGCGTCCAGAGCGGCAATCTGGCAATTGTCAAGCGGCGAGATGGTGGCCAAAGACAAGCCTTGTGGAATAACTTGAGTCAGCAGGCTGACGTTGAGAAGAGGATGACCACTGTATTATCAACCACAGAAACAATAGTGTGAGCAAGAGCGACGTCTCGGGCCATCAGTACGTCAAGAATAGAGACACGAGGTAGTCACCATCGGGCACATCGCGTGAAGATGACAAGGCGACGTACGCAGCAGCTTGTGGTGGCAAGCGGGCGTGATGGCGAGAGCGTAAGCGCGGAGGGAGGTCGGCTGGCAAATCGGCAAGCTGTGGCAACTCGAGTTGAACAGAAGCTGTCGCACAATCAATGAGTGCAGAATGACTTGACAGAAAATCCAAGCCAAGGGTGAGGTCGTGGGGGCACTGCTCAATGAGAGCAAATTGAACTGATGTAGATGACCGGCTATACATACGGTGGTGCCATCCCTTGAACGGCAGGATGCCCCATCGGCGACGCGGAGTGTGCTGGAAGCGGCAGGCGTGAGTACTTTATGCCGGCGGCGGCGAAGGTTTTCGCTCATTACGGAAATGTGAGCTCCAGTGTCGATAAGGGCTGAAATAGGCACACCATCAACGTCAATGTTTAGTAAACTTCGTCTCGTCAAAAGCGTCAAGAGAGGATTTGTGGAGGAAGTCGACAATGCAGCGTCACCTCGGGCGCTGCACTGTTTAGTTTTCCGGATAGGCAGGAGCAGGATTAACGGGGACGGCCGGCGATTCTGGGGCGAGCGAACGACTGGCGACGGTATGGGCGAGCGTGACTGATGACCATGCGGCGACGGTGAGCGTCTGCCGACCACCGTGGGTAGACGTAGGGGAAGAAAACTGGTCGGAGGTGTGAAGCGGGTGCTGTCCTGTCGCGGTATGGGGCAGACGACGTCCGAGGTGGCGAGGACCAGCGAGTATCGCAGTAACGGGCTACATGGCCAATACGATGACAGTGAAAACAAATTGGTCGATTGTCGGCAGTCCTCCAAGCAGCAGGGTCGCGAGAGCGGGCCGGAAACCGCTGCTCGGGATAGACGAGGGGGATGCCATGAAGTTTGCTGTGGGCTGGTCACAGTGCACCAGAGTGAATGCCTATGCTAGCGAGTTCCTGACGGATGGCTTGGACCATGGGCGCAGTGATCGGTGTTGTATCACCGGCACCGGTGTAAGCTGGAGCAGGGGCCATGGCTTCAAGTCGCGGCGTACGATTCGAGTGACGTGGTCTGGGGAAACTGGAGCTTGCGGTTGCGTTCTCGTGATCTTCGCAAGACGACGTTGGCCGTGTTGGGAAGTCGGCAAACACGCTGTCAATGCGCCGGCACTCCTTTATAATGGCTCCACTGTGGAGTAATTCTTGCATATTAGATTGAAGGCGTCGTCAGCAATCCCCTTAAGAATATGCCCAACTTTATCGGCCTCCGGCATCTCGGCATTGGCTTTGCGGCACAATGAATCACTCTTCTTTGTACGAGACGTAGATTCTGTGGATGTCTGCGCCCGAGATGCGAGCATTTTGTTCGCGGCCATCTTTCGTCCAACGCTTCCCAAACAGTCCAACTTTTCTGTTTGCACGTTGCCCAACTCCCGATTCAGTCTCATGGTTCTCATACCACACTTTGGCAGTTCCCTTGAGGTAAAACATCAGGTTGGCCAGCATTAGAGTCGGACCCCAGCGGTTGCGAGTACTCACATGTTCGTACTCTGCCAGCCAATCCTCAACGTCCACCTCATCGGATCGCCGGAACCGCTAACGTGCCAGGATCCCGCGGTTGTTCCAGCACGACCGTTGTTGTCGCAGGTGCAGATGCAGCCGCCGTCATCTTCATCCTGCGAGACACCGGGTGCAGATGCAGACGCTGTATCTTCCGCCATAGTTGCAGAAAGCTCCTTAAACGACGGCCGCTGCGGAGTTCCGTTGCGAGGCGTGTCGTACCCAGCACCTCCACCAAATGTGACGGAGGCGAGATGTGGATTTAATAGATATTTATGCCACTGAATCGGCAGCCAATACAATATGGCTGATAAGCACCACGCGCCAGCGCTTCACGTTTTCTCGTCTTCTTTATCTTCGGAGAGCCCATGTCGCACCGTAACAGAGTCAATTATATATATATATATATAATATATATAATATATATATATATATATATTGAAGGGAAGGCACGACAGGTCCGGGTGTTTTCAATATTGATTGAACTTGCAGATAACATATTTTGAAAAGGAAAAATGCCTTTACTAATGTTTCGGCCATGACACGGCTTTCGTCAGAGTAAATAGGTCTGACACCGCAGCCGCTTTTATGGGCTCACGTGTTGGACTATCGGTACAGCAGCTAGAACAATAAAATAAAAATAAAAAACAACAATTGGTAATCTGTCAAAAAGATTGTGTTAACATGACTGACATGCGATGGGTACATGAATATACAAGTTTCAAATTTTCCTTGCGCATCAATACGTGGGACACAGTGTGGTCGGCAGGTCATGTAAAAAGAGCTCGGAAGTAAAGAAATCACAAATGACTAATGTACAATAAAACGTTTTAGCTCATCTAAGAAGTCGTGTTGTTATAGTTCGAGACAGGTGAGCTTTCCTGCGTTTGCATTGATACCTGAACGAATGGTGTTAAATTTGTGGATCAAGAATGATTCACACTTCCCTATCGTGATTTGTATTAAAACCGGACTGAATCATGGTTGCCCTAATTTTGTCGCAACCGTGGCCAGGCGTACTGACGTGCTTCGACAGTGGTAGATTGCGGAGGCTTACGGCGTGTGCACGATGACTATCAAAACAAATTCTCAAACTTGTCTCTGTTTGACGTACGTATTGAACGTTGCATGTTGAGTACTCGAGAAGATAGACGACGTTGGTACTGTCACATGTGTAATCACCATTTATTTTTAATGAAAAGCTGGATGAGCCACTTGAAACTGTTTTAGGTGTCGTCAAGTGCGCGCACACTTTGCAATGTGATTTGTTGCAAGGATGACAGCCTTCACGACGTAAACACGTCGTTTTAGATGAGGTTAGTAAATCACGAGGTTTCGCGATTGTCGGTAGACTACGCGTGGTTGTTCCGTAAATAGAGAGAGGGAGAAAGCTCTTTAATGAAAAACAGAGAATTCTGCCGGCGTACCTAAAGGCGCCTACATGCTACTCTGTATAGGGGAGGGGAGTGAGGACAGAAAGGCCCTAGGAGGAGGAGGGCAGAACAGGAGAAGGAGAAAAAAAGAAGATAATATGATCGTGGTATGTACATGTCACAACGTAATGATGCTGATGTAAGTTCCGTAAAGATTCCTTTGAGCCGCTCGCCCTGTATTAAAATATTGAAATGTTTCCTTAAAGTATGGTTGACATTTGGAGCTGAGGCCGCATGTGCCAAAATTAGGCTAGTCCGTCAACTATATTTGGATATTTTTGTTAGTACTCAGCAAATCTGACGATCGAGCTGTTCTGCGCGTTTGATGGCGTTTGTGATTATGCTGTACGAATAGTTCCGTTTTTGAGCGCGCTCCGAAGTTTTTCGAAGTTACGGGAAAGTTCGCTGCTATCAGAGCATATTCTTTTAAAACGGACTGCTTGGCTGTATGGAATACTAGTTTTATTGTGCTTGGCATGACTACTACTAAAGTGAAGATATTGCTGCCTATCCGTGGGTTTCCTTTAACGATTAGTTATCAGCTTCCCATTACGTAGAGTAGTGACCATGACACCAAGGAAGCTTATCTTCACAGGTGAATACGAGTACGAAAAAAGTGACAGTTTCGCCGCAAGGGCGAAGTAATGAATGCGATAGCAAGAAATCGAAATGTCACACGAAGAATCAGAAGCAGCTCGATACTTGCAGCATGTCGCTGAAGCACGAAGAAGGACGCCCTAAATGAATTCACAGGCATACACATGGCAAGCGTGAACTAACAACTGTCACAGTTGTTACGCCTGTGTGCCTGAGCAACACGCTGTAGGTGTCGACAATTGAGAATCAGGCGCTTGCTTGCTTGCGTGCTTGCTTGACCCTTAATTCTGGGCTCTTACCCACTACAGGGGATGGTCATGAAACCGGCGGTTAATAGGTCATAAGTGGGGAAATTTGGAATTTAGACGCTCTTAAATATTTCTTCTTGTCAAACTGCGGCGCGTCGAGTGACCCTCTGCATCTCCTAACACAGAGGGCGTCTGATGCAAGATATGCCCAGTGTCTTTGTCTTTTTACAGCGAAAGCTGTTATGAGATCATTTCACCGGCCGTTTTTGGCGCCGTAGTTGTCCGCCGCCGCCGCCACCGCCGCCACCGCCGCTTGCCGCCGCCGCCGCCGCCGCCCGCCGGTGTCCGCAACCAGTATCGCTCGAATAAGAAAAAAATTCCAGGATGGAACGAGGTTCGAACCTGGGCCCTCTGCGTGGGAGCCCAGTATTCACACCCCTGAGCCATGCCGGTGCTTGAAACTGCTTTGCAAAAAGGTCCTATACAGGCTTCATGTCGGGAAGGAACCACATTAGCATTATGCAATATAGCGTGGTAGAAGAGTAAAATAAGCACCAAGCGTCGCACAACGCGAATTCTGTAACACGGCGTCACACAATGCGAATTGCGCAACGACTAGGTGTGAATGCTTCGAACCCATTACAAAGGGCTCTGCCATACTTCTTCATCGTCATCAGGCACAGCATCAACAAAGTGCGCATAATGCCTTACATGCGTTTAGCAGTACCAACGCTCTCCGTAGAATGACGAAAAATGGCACAGTGCCTGCTGCCCTACTTTTCAAAAATTACAATGATTTATAGCGTATGGGTTCCTCGCAAGTGCACTTGTATTGGTTGCCAAGGAACGCCCATAAGCGCATGATCCACTTCCTCGGGTCTCAGTGAAATTACAATGATTATAGCGTAGTGGGTTCCTCGCAAGTGCACTTGTATTGGTTGCCAAGGAAGCCCATAAGCGCATGATCCATTTCCTCGGCTCTTAGTAAATTCTCCGCCCCCCCCCCCCCCATCCGTGTCTTTTCCACGTCAACGTATGCTATACAGCATGACGGGAGAGGGAAATAGCGACCGGCATCACCCAATGCAAATTACATAACTGGTGGGCCGTTTAAAGATTCCAACCCATTACAAAGGGCTGAGCCAACATTCTTCATCGTCACATCAGTCGTCGCGTCAACAAAGTGCACATAATTCCTTACAGACGTGTAGCTGGTGCCTCGCTCTCCGCAGCATGACGAATAATGGCTTAGTAGGTGCTTCCCAACTTCTCAAAAATTGTGATTTATGGCGTATGGGTACCTTTCTAGTGTACTTGTACTGTAGCCCCAAGAGTGCTTAACGGGCTCTAGAAACGCCGCTCTTCCAGCTTTCGCTGTGACTGTTCTGCGGTTTCAGCGCAGGCCTGGCGTTTTTGTTTCCACATCCAGAGTGGGTACAGAAAATGCCTTTTTGTCCTGCGCGACTCAAGGGCAGTTTTCAAACTGAAATAAAATTAGAAGCGTTGCGTGATGGAAAACACGCTCACCCTCCTCCGATATTTGCGCACCACCAGCGGTACATGGTGTATATAAATCTCGCCGTTATTTTGCCGCCGCATACATGGCGTGTGGCTGAGTTGTCTAACGCAGCGCGCTGGAGAGCGAGGGGTTGCTGGTTCGAATCCGTGTTTTTTTCTTCTGCTTTATTTTTCTTTGTGCCTTATATATATAATATATATATATATATATATATATATATTATATATGTGCGCATACATATCCGGGACATAGCAGCGTCGACAGAGGGTGACGGCAAAAATCAGCCGAGAATGTCCATACAATTGCTATCGCAATAAAGAAATCGTCGGAGGAGCGTTGTTAAAATCTGCTATGAAAGAAAGAAGTTGCGAGCTCACTAGGGTGCCAGATTATGAAAATGTCGTGGACGAACCGCTTATAGTAAAAGGGCTCATATTCGTGGTTTGCAAGAAATTGGTTTTCAAGGAGCACCATAAATATATTTGCATAGTTTTGGTCCGATTTTTTTGCCCACAGATGTACCGCCAACTTGAACATAATGTGTCCCATCAAATTCGAAATTATTAAGTTCTAGAGTAAGCTTAAGCAACGTAGCTAACGTATATGTGGAAACTGGTTTGTCGGCGTCGCTATCATTGTACGCGCAGATAACTGCCTCTATGCCATCTGAGTGAGGGATATTAGTATATAGTGACGTGACATCTAACATAACGAGGATGTCACGTGGTCGTGACGTCGACGAAGACAGCAGTCAGCATTTGCAGGATGAAACTGTTTATTTGGCCGAACTTCTGGCCGGAAAATGAGAACTCGAACTACAGCAATACACGCTGTACAAAGATAGCGGCGAACAGGGCGTCGTCCGTCGATCAACTGACAAGCGATCAAGCGCGTCGGCTTTTATACAGGCGCTATCGAACTTTCCAGCAATATCGCTGGTGGCGGCGTTATCTCTAGACAAAACTGGAACATTCGCGTGCGGGGCGCAATCTTAACAAACCCATCTACTACATTAGCGACGCTTCTAGAAAACTACTTCGCGGACAGCGTCGAGCGTTGATAACCGTACCTGCCGGTCAAACCCGAATACATCAAAACAAGACAAGAAGTGGGCGTGGCATTGCCCCCCTCTGAAAAAGCATCGTCCGATGCTTATGAAGAACATAGAAGAGATAAAAAAGAAAACAAAACAAGTGCATACACAAAATAAATTACAATAACGAAGGAAAAATAGTCCCCAGGCTCGCTAACGCGCAAAAAACGGCTTAAGGCGCACGACATGGACGACTTCAGGTCGCGCACGGCGCCACTGAGAGTTCGTAATGCCGTCAGGGGCCACCTCATAATCGAGTGCGCCGAGCGTCGAAGTACCTTGTACGGTCCGAAGTATCGTCGAAGAAGCTTCTCACTAAGTCCTCGTCGGCGTATTGTCCATACCCATACACGGTCACCGGGTTGGTATTCCATGTGGCGTCGTCGAAGGTTGTAGCGGCGGCTGTCAGTCGTCTGCTGGTTCGTTATCCGTAGGCGGGCGAGCTGTCGTGCTTCTTCGGCGCGCTGTAGGTAGGTGGTCACGTCGATGTTTTCCTCGTCGGTCACGTTTGGTAGCATGGCGTCGAGCGTCGTTGCCAGGCTCCGTCCGTAGACCAACTTGTATGGCGTCATCTGCGTCGTCTCCTGTACGGCCGTGTTGTACGCGAAGGTCACGTACGGAAGGATGGCGTCCCACGTCTTGTGTTCGACGTCGACGTACATGGCCAGCATATCGGCGATGGTCTTATTTAGACGCTCGGTGAGGCCGTTGGTCTGTGGGTGGTACGCGGTGGTGCGGCGATGGCTTGTGTGGCTGTATTCCAAGATCGCCTGAGTTAGGTCAGCCTGTGAACGCCGTACCTCTGTCGGTGATGAGAACCTCTGGGGCGCCGTGTCGAAGGACGATGTTCTCAACGAAGAACTTGGCTACCTCAGCGGCACTGCCTTGGGCAGGGCTTTTGTTTCGGCGGTAGCGGGTGAGGTAGTCGGTAGCCACGACGATCCATTTATTTCCGCAGGTCGACGTTGGGAACGGCCCCAGGAGGTCCATCCCGATCTGCTGGAAAGGTCGCCGAGGAGGCTCGATCGGCTGAAGGAAGCCTGCTTGTCTTGTGGGCGGTGGTCTTCCGTCGCTGACAGTCTCGGCACGTCCTTACGTAGCGAGTGACGTCGGCGGCAAGGCGCGGCCAGTAGTACCTTTTCGTGTACTCGTGTGAGCGTTCGGGAAAGTCCGAGGTGCCCAGCCGTCGGGTCGTCGTGCAGGGCATGCACAATTTCTGGTCGCAGTCCCGAAGGTACAACAATAAGGTAGCTGGCTCGGGCCGGAGAGAAGTTCTTCTTTACGAGGACGTTGTTTTTCAAAGGAAAATGATGCCAATCCTCGCCTGAATACTTTTGGGACAACGATGGTCCTGCCCTCCAGGTATTCCACTAGACCCTTGAGTTCAGGGTCGGCTCGCTGTCGTTCGGCGAAGTCTTCGGTACTTAGGCTCCCAAGAAGCTGTCATCATCCTGGTCGTCGGGCGTTGGTGGGTCGACGGGGGCACGAGACAAGCAGTCGGCGTCCGGAGTGTTTCCTTCCGGACTTGTACACGACAGTAATGTCAAATTCTTGAATTCTCAGGCTCCACCGTGCGAGGCGACCTGAAGGGTCCTTCAAGTTAGCTAGCCAACACAAGGCGTGATGGTCCGCTCACAACTTTGAAGGGCCCCTGCCGTAGAGATAGGGGCGAAACTTTGACGTAGCCCAGATGATGGCGAGGCACTCCTCTTCTGTTGTGGAATAGTTGACCTCTGCTTTTAGACAGCGACCGGCTAGCATAACTGATAACCCTTTCCAGTCCGCCCGCCCGCTGCACAAGGACGGCGCCGAGTCCTATGCTGCTTGCATCCGTGTGAATCTCCGTATCGGCGTATTCGTCGAAATGCGCAAGTATCGGAGGTGTCTGCAGGCGTCGTTTCGTTCATGAAATGCTTCGACTTGCCCTGTTTGCCACCTGAATTCGACGTCGGTCTTCGTGAGCTGCGTTAGTGGCTCGGCGATCCGTGAAAAGTCCTTTGACAAAGCGTCTGTAATAGGCGCACAAGCCGAGAAATCGGCGCACGGCCTTCTTGTCGGTGGGTGGCGGGAAAGCGGCGATGGCAGCTGTTTTCTGCGGGTCTGGGAGCACTCCGGTCTTGCTGATCACGTGACCCAGAAACAAGAGCTCCTCGTACGCGAAGCGGCACTTTTTTGGCTTCAGGGTGAGCCCGGAGTTCTTGATTGCTTGAAGTACGGATTGAAGTTGCTGGAGGTGTTCGTCGAAGTTCGAGGAATACACAACGACGTCGTCCAAGTAAACAAGGCAAGTCTGCCACTTCAAGCCAGCTAATACAGTACCCATGACTCGTTGGAAAGTCGCAGGTGCCGAGCAAAGACCGAAGGGCATGACCTTGAACTCGAACAGGCCGTCCGGCGTTATAAAGGCGGTCTTTTCTCGGTCTCTCTCGTCGACTTCAATTTGCCAGTAGCCGGTCTTGAGGTCCATCGACGAAAAGTATTCGCGTTGTGGAGTAGATCCAGGGTGTCGTCTATCCGTGGGAGAGGGTATACGTCCTTCTTTGGTGATTTTGTTCAGGCGACGATAATCGGACGCAGAAACGTAGGGTCCCATCCTTCTTCTTCACTAACACCACGGGAGATGCCCACGGACTCTTCGGACGGCTGGATGATGTCGTCGCGTAGCATTTCGTCCACCTGTTTCTTCACGGCCTCCCGTTCCCGTGTCGAAACCCGGTAGGGACTCTGACGGAGTGGTCGAGCATTTTCCTTCTGTTATAATGCGGTGCTTAGTAAGGGGCGTTTGTCGGACCCGCGATGACGACGAGAAACAGTCCTTGTTTTTCTGCAGAAGGCATCGAAGCTGTTGCTGTTGGCGAGCGGGAAGACTTGGGTTTACGTCGAAGGGTGGCTCAGGTGTTGGGGTAGTCGTCGTAGCTTCGTCATGATCTGAAAAGGCAAACCATCGCTGACGGCCAAGATTTCTTCGATGTATGCAATCGTCGTGCCCCTGCTCAGGTGTCTGTATTCTTGGCTGAAGTTCGTTAGCATCACGCTTCCTTTTCCTTCATGCAACCGAGCAATGCCCCTTGCAACGCAAATGTCGCGGTCTAGTAGCAAACGCTGATCGCTCGCGATGACACCTTCGATGTCTTCAGCTTTTTTGTGTGCTGACGGGAATTATGATGCTGAGCGAGGCGGATGGTAACTTGATCCTCGAGCACGTTCAGGGCATGGTGACATGGATTCGTATCCGGCGGTGTCGTTTTGTCCGACGATAGGGTTATCGACTTGGTTCTTAAGTCAATGACGGCGCCATGATGGTTAAGAAATCCATGCCAAGTATGACGTCCCTGGAGCAGTGTTGCAAGATTACGAAACTCGCAGGATACGTGCGATTATTGATCGTAACTCTTGCTGTTGCAGACTCCAGACGGCGTTATTAGATGGCCTCCAGCGGTACGGATTTCGGGGCCTTCCCAAGCAGTCTTAACTTTCTTCAACCTTCGTGGCGAAAGGTCCACTGATGACGCAATAGTCGGCTCCAGTGTCGACGAGAGCGGTGACATTGTGGCCGTCAATGAGAACGTCGAGGTCGCTAGTTCGTCGTCTTGCGTTGCAATTGGGTCGCGGCGTCGGGTCACGGCTGCCTCGGTTTGTTCCGCTGCTTCGACGTGGCGTCCGTCAGTTCTTCCTCAGGCCGTGAAGTTTCGACGTCAGGCTTCGTTTCGTCTTGCGGCGTGTTCTTTAGATTTCGTTGCGGCGTCGTCGTGGGCGGCGGAGGATCTTCGGTAGTTCGTCGTACAGCAACCGCACCTCCATCGGTTGCTGCCCTTAGTTTTCCGGATACGGGCTAGGTGACCGGCCCCGGTTGGGCCAGTGTACTGCCGGCGGTGCGGGAGACATGCAGCGGCCGGGCGACGGCGAGCGGGAAGGTCGCTCCGTTCTTGCCAGTGTGTTCCGGTGAGGTAGTCGTCGATGTCCCGAGGCCGTTCGCCTGGCTGCGGGCGCGGCGCGTTGACGGCGAATCCTCGAAGGCCCATCTGTCGGTACTGGCAGCGGCGGTATGTTGGCCGGCTTCCCCGCAATGATAGCAGAGCGGTCGGTTGTCAGGGGCACGCCAAACGTCGGTCTTCCGAGGGGCGCGTGGTTGTCCTGTCGGCGGGCGGTATGGCGTCGGTGGTGGTGGCGGCGGTGCCGACGTCGGAACTGCTGCGGCGGCGCGGCGTCTTGACGCGGGCGAGGAGGGGCGGCGTTGCGTCGGGCTGCAGCAGCATAGCTCATGGCTGCGGCTGAGGCAGTGGCGGTTCGAGGTTGCCCAGGGACTGTTGGATTTCTGATCGAGCGACATCTGCGATCAAGTCCACTTGAGGCTGCGCCGAAGGTAAGAGCTCGCGAAGCTCCTCCCGCACGATCGCTCTGATCGTTTCACGCAGGTCGTCGGAGCCGAGGGCATGAACAGCTGGGCTGTCTTGAATCAATCGGCGATTATATTGGCGGTTACGCATTTCCAGCGTCTTCTCAATCGTGGTTGCCTCTGAGATGAATTCTTGGACCGTCGAGGGTGGGTTCCGTATCAGCCCAGTGAAGAGCTCTTGCCTTACCCCTCGCATGAGGAAGCGGACTTTCTTGTCCTCGGGCATGGCAGCGTCAGCGTGGCGAAACAGTCGGGTCATTTCCTCTGCGAAGGATGTCCACGCTTTCGTTTGGTAGTTGCACCCGTGTCTCCAGCAAGGCTGCGGCCCTTTCTTTTCTGACGACGCTTGCAAACGTCTGCAGGAAAGCGCTCCGAAAGGCGTCCCCAAGTTCGAAGAGTGGACTCCCGGTTCTCGAACCAGGTCCTTGCTGCGTCTTCAAGGTAAAAGTAAACGTGCCGCAGCTTGTCCTCGGAGTCCCAGTTGTTAAATTTTGAGACCCTTTCGAAAGTCTCGAGCAGGTGTCCGGGTCTTCGAATGACGACCCGCGGAAGGTTGGCGGCTCATTGGGCTGCCGGAGTATGATCGGCGCAGGCTGCACGGGGTCGGTCATCGTCGCTGCGGTGGGTGTTGGGACCTTGGGCTGCCTCGTTTGTTCGAAAAGGAGCCCGTGCTCTGGCTGCAGTCCTTTCTGCCTGCGGCTTGTTCGACGATCCGGGTTTTTCTTTGCTGTCGTCCTCCTCGCGGCTTGGGCTTGGGTCAGCGCTTCGCGGGGGCGTCCGGATCATGGAAGAAGCAGCACCTCCACCAGATGTCACGTGGTCGTGACGTCGGCGAAGACAGCAGTCAGCGTTTGCAGATGAAACTGTTTATTTGGGCGAACTTGTGGCCGGAAAATGAGAACTCGAACTACAGCAATACACGCTGTACAAAGAGAGCGGCGAACAGGGCGTCGTCCGTCGATCAACTGACAAGCGATCAAGCGCGTCGGCTTTTATACAGGCGCTATCGAACTTTCCAGCAATATCGCTGGTGGCGGCGTTATCTCTAGACAAACTGGAACATTCGCGTGCGGGGCGCAATCTTAACAAACCCATCTACTACAATCGCGACGCTTCTAGAACACTACTTCGCGGACAGCGTCGAGCGTTGATAACGTACCTGCCGGTCAAACCCGAATACTCAAAACAAGACAAGAAGTGGGCGTGGCAATAATGTGTCCCATCAAATTCGAAATTATTAAGTTCTAGAGTACGCTTAAGCAACGTAGCTAACGTATAGTGGAAATGGTTTGTCGGCGTCGCTATCATTGTACGCGCAGATAACTGCCTCTATGCCATCTGAGTGAGGGATATTAGTATATAGTGACGTGTCATCTAACACAACGAGGAACGAATTTTGAGGAAGCTATAGGTCAAGAATATCTGTTAGAAAGTGATTCGTATTTTAATGTAAGAAGAAAACCTGGACTGAATGGTGTTGATAAGGCTATCCACACAACGGTAAAGGTTTTCAGTTGCTGTTCCAATTCCAGAAATTATTGGTCTTCCGGGATTATCTTTCTTATGAATTTTGGGAAGAAGCTAAAACCTGCCAGCTACTTGGCTCAACGGTACTAAAGATTTTAGAGTGCTGTAGCTAATTTCTTTATCATTAAGGAGGGCAGTCAGAATATCACGGACAACTGCTTTGAACTCGTTTGTTGGGTCATGATCTTGTCGCCTGTAATATGATGCGTCACTCAGTTGCCTCTGGCCTTCGCTGATATAGGTGCTTCTGTCCATAACAACAATGGCGCCTCCTTTATCTGCAGCTTTGATAATTATGTCATTCCGACTTGCAAGGGATTCAATTGCTTTTTGCTCTCTCTCAGTGAGGTTGCGATGCAATGGTGTACGCTTTTTTATGCCTGCATGACATCGCGTTGCACAGCTCTGATATATAGGTCCAGACATTTGTCTCGTTGGGAGGGAGGTGTCCAATGCTTATAAGACGGCAATGATGAGCGATTGGTGTTGTGAGCCAAGGACCGATCATGAAAGTATTCACGGAGGCACATGCTACGTTTGAAATTGTGAAGACCCTTCACCAACTGAAATTCACTATAGCTTCCAGTTGCAGAGCAAAAATTGACTCCTCGAGACAAGGCACTTCGTTCCTCAGTTGATAGATCGTAACAACGTGACAAATTTACAATGTTATCCTGTCCTGAAAATTAACTTTCCAGCTCGGGCCGGCGCATTTTAGCTGTAGTTGAAATGCTTCCTCGCCGTGAGGATTCCTTTTTTTCATTGTGGAACCGCCGTAAGCCTCCCCAATCTACCACTGTCGAAGCACATCAGTACGCCTGGCCACGGTTTCGACAAAATTAGGGCCACCATGATTCAGTCCGGTTTTAATACTAATCACGATAGGGAAGTGAGGGAATCATTCTTGGTCCGCAAATTAAACTATTCGTTCAGGTATCAATGAAAACGTAGGAAAGCTCACCTGTCTCGCAATATAACAACACCACTTCTTAGATGAGTAAAATGTATTATTGTACATTAGTCATTCGTGGCTTCTTTACCTCAGAGCTCTTTTTTAGATGTCCTTCCGACCATACTGTGTACCACGTGTTGTATGCGCAATGAAAATTGGAAACTTGTATATTCATGTACCCATCGCATGTCAGTCATGTAACACAAACTTTTTGACATATTACCAATTGTTATTTTTATTTTATTTCGGTTATTCTAGCTGCTGCACCGATAGTTCAACACGTGAGCCCATAAAAGCGGCTGCATTGTAACAGACCTACTCACTCTGACGAAGGCCGTGCCACGGCCGAAACATTAGTAAGGCATTTTTCCTTTTCAAAATGTGTTACCTGCAAGTTCAATGAAGATAGGAAACACCCGGACCTGTCGTGCCTTCCCTTCAATTATATATATATATATATATATATAGATATATATATATATTATATATATATATATATATATATATATATATACTGTCCCAACGCGGGAGCATCCAAGGGACGCCGTTCAGGCTTCTTTGGACGTGGAAGTTGCCGTCGGGCGTATTGCTACCGCCGCATACTCCGCGGACGTGAGTCCTCGCACTTTCTGCGCCTCATCCGACAGCGCCGCGGAGCTGTTCTGTGCCATCGCACACCTCCGCGACGAGGTTAACGGCTGGATAGCGCGGTTGCTCCGAGATGTGTCCGGCCGCTATACCTTCATTGTGCACAATGGATGCCCTTTTAGCTCAAGCTGCCTCACAAGACCAGGAAAAGACCTCACCCGAGAGCCGCAGAAAGCTCCTGAATACCCTCACGGTGCTCTCACATCAACTAGGCTGCTTGGCGTCGTCATGCTCCGGAGTTTCGGCTGCCGTATCACCATCACCGGCTGCCTGCGAACTACCGGAGTTCCGCGGCTTCCAGGACGACGCCGACCATTGGGTGGCCACCGTCAACGCTCTTGGAGCTCGCCAAGCGTGGACGGACCAACGGAAATGGTGCGTGGCCATTGACCGCCTTCGGCATGCTGCCGCGGCGTGGCATAGATTCGAGGGCGTGCGGCAGCAGTCCTGGGCGGAGTGGAGCTTCAAGCTCATTGCTGCTTTTGGCCGGACACCCTCCGTAGGCACACCTCATCCGACCCAGTTAAAGATTAGGCCCCAAGTTTCACCTTTGCTACAGGTGCACGTGGTGATGCCAGCTCCTGCCGTGCCTGACACGCAACGAGCATCTGAAGAGCCCATGGCACCCATAAACGTGCTCGTAGACCCACCGGAGCAGCTTCCCCAGATTCCACAGCAGTCTTCGGCACGCGATCACCTTCCACCGAGCGAGAAGGTTCTTCCGGACAAGCGCAAAAATGTTGCGGCGTCGCTACTCCATCCGCCTGGTGACGTGCCATCTGTTCCGAAGACGTCTTCCCTGGACCTCCCACTCAAGGCACCCGGTGTACCAGAAGGACCGCCTCCGGAGCTGTTGGACAACACCGAAAGCGAGGAAGATGGAATCCCCGTCATTAACGTGGAGAATGCGGCTGAAGAAAATGATTTCTCGGTCTCGCCACAGTCATGGAAGATTTTTCTGACGATGGTCCTCACTGCCCTCCCAGTGGTGACCACGGCTTATATTCAACCGGCTTCCAGAAAGACGTGGGAATGAGACACCGACAAGCCGTGCCAGCCCCTATGGTTCCTCGGATGCTGTTCCGGCAGCCTCCTCAGAGCAAACCGCCTACGCCGTTACGACCACGACAGCAAAGCCTACGGCGCCCTTCGGAGTCGCCATCTGCAGCTCTCCATGCCGGATGCTATCGTGGCCAAGACCAGCAACCCTTACGACACAGCCAATGCCGACAGCCAGAGGCATCGTTGGCACAGTCGCAGCTGAATGGATATCTACAGAGACCGCTAAGGTGCAGTCAGTTTCGCCCACCAGAGACAATTCGGCAGCTCGTCATGCTACGTCGCAGTCGTGGCCGAGTGTAAGGACGACAGCGCAGCAGGGGCGCGAGCGCGCGCTCGGCGACTGGAAGACGAGAGAGAAGAAGACAGAATAAGAACAGCCGGCCCACGAACGGGCGTTGTCTCTTGTCTCTCTGTTTATTCCTCACAATATATATATATATATATATATATATATATATATATATATATATATATATATATATATATATATATATATATATATATATATATAGCCGCTTTATGACGGCCCCCCTCTAATGAAGGGAGACATCAAGCCCTGATTGGAATGGATCCCTGGACACTGCGGATTGGAAGGCAACGAGCTTGCTGATGCTGAAGCAAGAGCCGCTGTCTATAACACCCCCATTGACGTGGAAGTACCGTACGCGTGAAGTGACATGAACTCTTTATTGATTTTATTGATATTGCTCATGCGAGAGTGCATAACGACTTATCGGTCGCAGCCGGACTATCGATACAGGCGTTCGCGAGAAATAGATCCTGAAATGACTTTTCGCCTCCCGGCTAGATTGAACCGAGGCAACGCCAGTTGCTGCACCGTACTCGTCTGGGAGTTGCGTTCACTAGCCGCTATGCACACCTCATCCGCTGTGCGGACAGCCCGAACTGTGAACGCTGCCAAGTGCATAAAACAACAGCACATCTATTTTGTCATTGCCCACTTTACGTGTCGCAACGTAATACGCTCGCTTCAACGTTGGCAGGAATCGGTGTGGCCACATTAAGTGAGACTGGTATTTTGTCAGCTATGTGCGACCAGCCAAAGTCACCAAGTGCTATCAGGGCTTTTACAGATTTTCTTAAAAGCGCAGGGCTGCACTCCAGACTCTAGCGAAAGCACTATGTTACGTGGTTATGCAGATACGCACTACTCTTTCCTCTCCCCATGATCACCCCCTATTACTCCTCTATTACCCTTTCCCTTGTCTCCTGTGCAGAGTAGCAGGCTACAGCGCACTAGCCCAGGCCGACCATTCTGCCTTGAAGTAAGTTCGCTCTTTACTGTGGAAGCCTGTCTGCTCACTTCCCCGGTGTGCCTACAGACGGGGACATTCTTCCTCAGACTCATAGTCTTGTGACGTATTCTTCGCCTTTGCATAGTCGGACGTTCGTTGTCTCTTCTCGCGTTGCTCCTGTCAATGCTCCTCCGTTTGTCAGCTTTTTCTGCGGCTTGAATGTGCTGCGCCGTCTCGTCATCTCATCTTCAACCATTTCTCGCTATGCTGTACTATCGCGCTCAGTATGAGCTACACTACGCGAGCGCGTGGCCGAGCGCTCTGCAAGGTTGTACAATGACGCCGATCATGGCATATTTTCGAGTTATCGGGAGAGAGTTTGGCTGCTTGAGCGAGCGTGCATCGCCCCCACTTGCTTTCACCCTCGCCCTCGTTTTGCCCTGCGGTAATATCAGCTTCGAAAATAATAACTTCGAGGGTGAAAGCGAGCAAGTGGGGGCGATTCGCGCTCGCGGGGACAGCCAAACTCTCTCCCAGTAACTCGAAAATATGCCATAATCGGCGCAACTGTACAACCTTGCTGAACGCTCGGCCACGCGCTCGCGTGATGTAGCTCATACTGAGCGCGATAGTACGTAATCTGTAGCTTGGTGTCTCATGATCCCGAAATTGAATCGTAAATGCTTTAACGTATTCTATAAATAATGCTCGCACCGTTAATTATGATCAATTTTAGGGAGACTTCGAAACGCACGCCTAAAATCATAAGAAGCTAGCGCGGCATCTCGGGGTAGCGCCTGAGATTACGTGCGATCAAGCACGGCCGCCTGGATCGGGGCGCGCGGCGGTGTTGCTCCGGCCGTCCCATTCGGACGGAGGAGGCGTAATTGCAGAAAGGGGCGTGACCACTCCTTTCGCCGCACCGCGGCGCCCGCCTACTACTCTTCTATTCCTTTGCTATCTATGCGGGAAGGTTTGCGGCGCCTTGAAGATATCGCTGTATAGTAACCGTGGGTTAGCATAGCACCCCCCCCCACCCTCACAAAAACACACATAAAAGGATGGATGGCATCTATCGCTATATTCTTTATTTTGTGTGTGTGTGTGTGTGTGTGCCAGTCCCCGTCGTGATGATGGTGCCCGAAGCGAAAACACCCGTGAGCCACTTTTCAAGAAAATTGTTTTGCTGTTCTTAAGCGCAGCATATCAGTAAAGAGTATACATGCGAGGGAAAGCAAGAGATTTATTAAAAACTTTTTTTTTTTCTGGGTGCTTCCAGAATAGGGGAAACGATCCGGAGGTTGGTTCCGCTGCTTAAAGAAGCTTGGCGGATTTCTCTTGGTATGCTGTGGCCTTGAGTGCGCGAGCTTTACCTGCTCGAAGGAATGCCACTTTGGCGTCGAGGCAGCGTAATATTTCTTGCTGCTTGACTTACAGTGCGGCACGTAGCAGTACGGCACGTTTCTGAAAAACGCGGTAAATTACACACGGAATCCCAACACAGACTAAAAACCAAATTACTTGCCTGAAGTCAGTGTGATATGACTATCTGAAAATGCATATGGAAACATAAATGCTAGTCGCAGAAAGCCATATCAGCAGCCGCTCAGCCAATGAACCGGTAGTATAGCTCGAATGTTAAAGCGCAAACCGCAAGCACGTAATGATGGATGCGGAAATCGGGGGACCCTTAAGCTTCGCCTTTAAGAGTTAAACGCGACAGCGATACCTGCGCGCATACACATGTACACGCACGTATACACACACACACACACACACACACACACACACACACACACACACACACACACACACACACACACACACACACACACACACACACACACACACACACACACACACACACACACACACACACACACACACACACACACACACACACACACACACACACACACACACGAGCCGCCGACACCGGAATAACTGCGAAACGGGCTCTTTCATGCTGTAGCATTAAAACAAGCGATACCAAAACGAGAGAAAAGGCCATTGCGACAAGCGTCGCTCATCGCTTTCGCGTTCAAATTCGCCTACATATGCGGCCTGCTCTTGAATAAGAACGTTGCATTCACATCACTGTCGTATCGTGGGAACTTCAGAATGCAAAGAGACGTGGCCACAACAAAATATTGCCTATCATCGGCATGGTGAAAACGACTACAGCATTATAATTACCGTAATTTAGTTTTCCAGCATTAAGACAGCGCTCGACCGCTGAACATAGCTATGCAGTGTCGACGACGACGAAATGCATTTCCTTTAAAAAAAAAAAAGCACGGCGCGCGCCGATCCAGGCGGCCGCAGGGGAAACGAGCGCCAAAACAAAGAATGAAAAGCACAGCAAATCACCTACTCGGCACAATACATGTGTCATGGCATACGAACGCGCCGCGCCACGCGAAGTCGCCTAAGCACGCTGCTTGGCTCTATCTCGATCGTAATATGCTACAGAGAACAACACTCACTGTGTAAAGCCCGATTAAAAATACATAACAGCGTGCCTTGATTCCAGTCACCACGTGCACGATGTCCAATGTGCATTTTTCCAAGCACGTCTGCGGCTGTCTACGGCGCGGCCAGCGCGGCATCATCCGCAAGGGGGTAGGAGAAGAGCGCCGCGTCGCGGCGCGCGGCGGAACTACCTCAATTACATTTTTTCAAAGGGGCGCGCGCCGAATGGGACGGCCGGGGCAACACCGCCGCGCGCCGATGATCCAGGCGGCCGTGGCTCATGGTTTGCTGACATTGAAAGCGCAGTTTTTAAATCGAGGCCTTGCACGCGGTAAAAAGTGGAACGATGTGGGCCCTTCGCTATGAGTTAAAGGCCAACTCCGGTGATTTTTCGAGGTCGATGGATCTCAATGAAATTCGCTGGGTACGTTCCTTTGAAAGTTTCCGTCATCTATGCCAAATTACAGGCTTGAGACACGCGCAGATTGTTTGCAAATGAATTTTAAAGATTGTCTGCAAACGCCCTCCCGGTTTCCCACAATTATTGGCAACATTGCGTCTGTGACGTCAATATTGTAAAGGCGACGGAAGTGACGCAGCCGAGGGCACCGCTAACTGTCAGTATCAGACGCGGCACTGTCGGTCGCAGACATTACAGCTAATGCGCGGCGTCCTCACCTCTCCACTGTGCGCCTGCTCGTCCCGGCTGTCACAGTTTTCATACTCCGCGCCGACGTGACCGGCATACCTTGCACGACTTCCGGTTCGTAACAACTACTACGTCATACAGAGACAGTACACTCGGTTGGGTTTCGGTTTCGGTGTTGCGCCTTTTTGCTTATTAAAAATTATTTTCGAATTTGCTGAGCCTTTCTGCTATCGGGCGCGTGACTAGAGTGTCTCAGGAACATAAAAGCACCATTACTTTGACATGACCAAAAAATCGCCGGAGTTGGCCTTTAAGCGTGGTAAGCCCGTGTACCCTCGAGAAAATGAAAAGCATTGCTGGCCTAAGTAGCCAGAACTACATTGAAAGAAGCCCGACAACACATCGAGAGGGGTGAGGAAAAGTAACCCTCCCTGGGGGTCAGTCGTGGTATTGTGTGCGCCCTGCAAATCTGATATGTCGTCGACCATACGTCACACGGGGCCCCTACATACATCATACTGGCGATGTCGCGAAGTGCTGCCAACTCAGATGAGCACTGACGCTTACTTCAAAAACAAATTAAAATATCTTAAATGCAACGTTCGTCGCTAATAATGGGCCAGAGGTGTCCACGTATACAGGAGAATAAAAAACACAAACATCTCGAGGTTTCAATTTTTCTGTCAGGGGTCCTTTAGGTTCACATTGCATTTCAAATGTGCTCAACGCCATACCTGCCTGCGTGGTTCTTCGCAGCGGCGGAAAAGTATTCGCTTGTGTTTGTTCCGTTTCTACAGTTGTTATACTTCAGTATGGGCTTCTCCTCTTTGTATCGTGATCAACAAACAATCCTACAACGCCGCCTTCAAGAAGATTAGTTTTACGGGAGTTTGATATCTGGAGGCACTCAATACGCGTCTCTGCTTGCGTATGCAGTAGGGAATATACTTTAGTAAAACTTGTTGTTAGGCTAGTTGGTGCAAGTTACAAGAAAATTCGACAACGCAAACCACCGAGAAAAGAAGGCGAATGGAAAGAGCGTCAAAAGAGCGTCGAAAGGAAAGACGCTCTTTCCTTTCGCCTTCTTTTCTCGGTGGTTTGCGTCGTCGAATTTTCTTGTAGTAAGGAATATCTTTAATTTCACTGGTTCATTTTTTTGTACGCGATCATGCATTGCTGAATTTAACTTACACGTGAAAAGTGGTTATATTACGCAAGTTGAAGCGGTTATGTTTCATTTACAACGGTTATTACAACAATGAGGGCGTTGAGTATTGTTTAGGGCCGAATACGAATTGAATGTATCTGTGTGAAAGTGATCCGTAATAATTACGCTGCCTTACGAACACATTACTTAATAGATGTTCGTAACTTTAAGGTGGTCGATATTTAAAACAGAAGTTCAGCGAAATTGACTAACACAATGCATTATAAAGTAACGAACAATGTCAAGCCTATACGCCACCTTGCATACGCACAAGAGCAAGGATATCTGTGAAATAAGTAAAAATAGGCATATCGGAAATATACTTTATTCAATGTTATAAACATTCATGCAAAGTACCAGGAATCCTTTCTTCGCAGTTTCCCTTCTACAGCGCCTGTTGCCTATGATAAATGCAGAATTCAAACAGATCCGTGCTTTTCCGCACGGGACTCCTATTTCGCAGAAGCTTGCGTCATTGAGTCAGGTATGCTATAGACGTCAGACTCTGGAGTTTCCAAGATGTGTGGCGCCACCTGTCGGAGAAGTATTGAGTAGTGCATAGACCGACTCTCTCGCACAGTTTGCTATGGGACCAGGTGCAACTAGCGAGTGCGAAACAACGATTGAGCTTAATATCGCCTGTGTTTGCGCATTTAGTACTCAGAACGAGAGCTGTGAATTGCTCTCCGCTAGTCGGACGCGCCACCGAGCCGTCGTGAAGTGCTTGCTGGATCACTCGCCTGAACGACGGCGAAAACAGCAGCAGACGAGAGCCCTCCGCACGCTACGAAGAAGCTCCGCAAAAGACGCACTGTTGCGTTGTGAATTGCCACGGACGTAAAAGACTGAATAACAACGTTCAGTTTACCGATTTCCATAGTTGTCGTACGAAGAAGAAAGGCGAGAGCGCTGGATACGGGCCGTTGCGAGCGTGTTGGGTAAGCGAAGTACCCGCGTTCTCCACAGCCTGTGGCATGAATGTGTGGCTCTGCTGTTGTTTTGCGTAGCCCTGATGCAAAACCGACGTGGTAACCTTGACTATGAAGCTCAGCAGAGGCTCTGACCGCGGTGCTTGTCGTGTAACACGAAGTGAGCAGCTAGAGGCAGACTGGAGACGCGTGATACGCACACCGCGACGAGTTGGTCGTCACAACACAGCATCGCGGACGTACGTACGTTTTGAAGGCTCAGAGTTCTGGTTCTAACTAGCTAACGCCACGTGCGTCATACAAATAAATCGCAGAATATTGGTCGTGACCCCCTTCAGGTTTGTTTCGCCCGTGTCCTCCGCGGTTGCTGTAGCTATCTCGGAGGCCACGGTTTTGCCTTTGGTTGTACCCCGCGAAAGTGGACACGCACGTATCCCCATTTGCAGTACATACAAACGGAAGACGACCATCAAGAGACCATTTGAGTATGCGTACTAAAACACTCCAATGCACAGGAAGCGAGAGATGAATTAAGGGAGAATGCAACTGAAAAGGCGAAAATCGCCGGAGCCATTCGCCCCTGATGAACGGAGTTTTGCACCACTGATCGTAAGATGCATAGCTAAGTAAATTGATCGTGTATGTAGGTACTTTATCGCTGTGGTATACGTATATACCCGATTTTAACGCATTTAGGCTCTAGAGAACGGATGTCGGAGGGCTTGCCTCGAACTCGGTGTCGTGTGATGCTCGCTTGTACTTGCGAGTTGCAGCGCGCGGGAATAACTAAAGCTTATTTTGCATTGTACTCGCAGTTCGCTTTGATCAGCTTCCTTTGTTTCTGAAGCGTGGATTGGCGGAAGAAGCTTTTAAGGTCCTTGATTTTCAGGAAACCGCGCCTCGACACCAACGAAAGAGGAGGGTTATATTGCGGCCTATGCACATTCGCTTGCGGGCGGCTCTCTTTGCACTACCCAGTTAGTGCCAGGGCTACGATGAGGGCGCTGGTGGCGGTGTTTTTCGCAGCGCCGCCTGGGCAGAGTCTGACGTCTATATGCGTGTGTTTCTCGTTGCGTCCTTATCAAATACAATGCTAGGAAACTTGCAAGCTGTAGGATCTTGCTGCTTTCGAACAGTAGAGGAGGGAACGTTCCATTGTTCTTTTTTTTCTGTTTTCGGAAGGTCGCCCTTGAGGACAGTGTCAAGGAGTTTCGCAGCAAACAGCGTTTTCCAGAAATGTGTCTTTGTGGTACAGAACAAAGTGATAGTGTCACAGCACATCCATTCTTTTATCACAGCCACACCTACGCAAGAAACGTCGTTCGTGAGCGTGTAACTCTGGCTCTATCGCGGTCTTTTGAAAATAACGACGTTGTACTTCGGCTTGCGCTGTCTCTATTCGTGGTCTCTTTCGCCGGACGCAAATATTAAATGCGAAGCATTTCTTTGCGGACCGAAAGCACTTTGATCGTTTCTATCTATCTATCTATCTATCTATCTATCTATCTATCTATCTATCTATCTATCTATCTATCTATCTATCTATCTATCTATCTATCTATCTATCTATCTATCTATCTATCTATCTATCTATCCGCCTAAGTCTGAACGTTCTCGTGGTGGTCTCCTTGCCTTTTCTACATACTGAAATTGGCATAGGGGAACATGAGTGTATGCCGAGGACGACTACCAGGCCATTATATGAATTACCTGATATGACTGTCGCGTACGTCATGAAGCCCTTTCGCGCAGCCACGTGTGGCACGTACCCGCTTATTATCGCACTTGGAAGACGGATATGCGGCACACGTAATTCGCAGTCCATATCAACTGACGAACCGAGAGAACAGACATATCAAATCTTACTGCGACAGCGATAAAGAGTCCGTGCCGCAGAAGATATGATGCTTGCGTGGAAAGCGTTGTCGGTGAGCGAAATATTAGATGTACTCAAAGAATATGCATGGGGTTTTAGGAAGAATAGAACCCAGGGTTTATACGAGGCAGTCGAGTATTCTGTCTCAGAGCCACACCAGTGCTTGCAACTGCGTCGGGGAACCAGCCTTCACAAGTGTCATGTGGGGGCAACATCAATTGGGGTTGCAGTGTTGGTTATAGGCTTTCACAACAATGTAATAAACGTTATATATGTACTCCTATGACTCTGCAAGCTATAGTCAACCGTTTCTCGGCCCCAGAGGTAGACGCAGACAAGCGCTACGCGTGATATACACATCATCACACCGTAACGTGCACTACCTTTGGATAAAACTGACGTCTATGCCCAGACTTGAGTGCCGGCGTTACGTCAGACTATTAGCAGTCCTTCGGTCGTTACTCTAGGCGATAAGTTTGGTAAGCCCACGATATGTGCACAACTACTCAATGTGCAGAGTAACATCGATCCACACTGCAGCGCTAGGCTGAAAGCAAGAAAAAAAAAAGCGGGATAGACTATTACTCGCCTCCTGCGTCGCATGACATCAGCTCCCACAATGCTTGGTATCTGCCGTATTTTTAATGGACGGTCCACGATAACGCTTCTTTTTTGTCTGTTGTGCTCCAGTAACACTTATGTTATGAAAAAACGCTTACTTAATATCTAATTGTCTTTTGATAGCAACTTAACGACGGCAAGAATATAAAACAAGTGTAATGCTTGTAATGGCGGTAAATCGGGCTAGTTGGTTATTCATGATCGCAAAATAACGGCCCTAAAACGACGGACGCACACACAGAGACAGACGAGCGCTCGTTTGTCTCTGTGTGGTCGTCCTTCATTTTTTCCGCTGTTATTTTACGGTAATGCTTGCAAAATAGCCCAATGACAGTTTATTGGCTCCGAACAGGGGAGGGGGGATGGGTGCGTGCCATTAGTGATGTACACTTTCCAGAAATTTTGTAGCCATGAAAGCAAAACAAAGCTTCTTCCGGAAATCTCGGGAATGCTCGACATTTGGATTTAAAGTTTCCTTATTATACGGAAGTAAAAATAGCAACACACAAGTGCCCCTGCAAAGGCTCTTTCCGAAATGGTTCAGCCACGTGTCCATCCAACAAATAAGCTCCTTTCATAAGTCATTTAGTCATCCGGATAGCTTAGATTTGCTTTAAACAAACACCTGTGCTAATTTCCTTAATTCGTACCATGAGAAGAAATCACTGAAGAGTTAATGTTGCTGAAGCGAGCGCTCCGACAAGTGGACATTTCGACGTCACCGCTATGACGGAGAAAAGTACATTTGTTGAAACGTTGGTACCAGCGATATTCCCTGTTCAAGGATTTCTCATCCCTTCAAGACGTCATCTTCCCCTGAACTTCTGTCTTGCTTCAGTTAGGGAAGTGAAGATGGCGTTCTGTCTCCGTGTCTGTGGAAGCTTAGATTTCATGATTCTGCATGCTACATGGTTAATTACATGCAGCCAGTTTGAAATGAAAAAAAAAAATGTGGGTGTCAGGCTTCAGGGTGCGTTCTGACTTGTACAACAATGAGAAAGTAAGAGCCATAAATAAGTCAAGCAGAAGTGTATTGCAGAAGCTCGTTGGTAAGAATTCATTTAAAAAAGAGCGCAAATTTACACACGGACAAGGGAACATCAAACGATGACGACGCCAGTCCTCGTGTGATGTTCCCTTGACCATGTGTAAATGAGCGTTTTCATATGCATCAATAGGTCATATCTCGAGGACTGCTTGGAAAGAGTTAACAACAACAAAATATTAGGCTGCTTTTTATTTCCGCTGGGAGGAATTGTCTGTCGATACAGCGAGTAGTTGATCAAATAAGAGCGGAATCTTTCTGTTCCGCGTTTTCCCGACAGTTTATGTAATTAAATGCATTCATTGTTCATTATGAACAGTTATGAAACGGCACCAATTTTTGTGGTGACACAGCAGACGGATTGGCCACCGTACGAGTATGATAACTGCTTTCGCATCAGTAAAGTGCAGTTGTTAAAGCTACGGGTCCCATCACTGCAGCCAGTTGCGCTGAAAATTTAATAGGTAGACATTTTACCTTATTTAAAGTCAATGGTACACTGACTTCAGTGGTTTTCAGCTTTTAAAAGTAGTTATTAATTCATACCACTTCAAGAGCCGATCACATCATTTTGTCCTGACCACGGGCGATGCTTTGTATTTCCGAAAGGTAAATAAATAAATAAATAAATAAATACGTAAATAAATAAATAAAAATGCTGTTAAAATCTAAGAAACATAGACGAGGCACTGCGGAAACCTTAAGGCTCATCCGTAACACGTTTAGTGCATTTCCTGCCGTCATACTCCTTGCAGTGTAACAGAGGGCCTCAAGTCTCTTGTGTAGTGTTATTTGCCAAAAGTACCTGACTAGTTTTATTCATACGTTTCCAAAACAAATATCTCCCTGACAAAAAGCCTAAGAAACACCCTCAAGTTCTTAAGCTGGAATCGCGTAAGCTCATGTTGTGTAGGCTGGCAGCCAACTGCATTGGGATATGATGGCGTATCGACGTGGTTAGAGCTGAGAGCGATAAAAAACGAAAAATGGCAGGAAGGAAAGCCAAGATGTCCACTTGCAGAGAAACGTTATTTGCTGTATTTTCGTAAAATTACAAGGGTTATACTCCCATGTTTAAATGCCCATGTATACCCCATAAAGTGGATGGGAGCATGACTGCCGCCGTAGCTCAGTGGTAGAGCATCGGACGCGTTTTTCAAAGGTCGGAGGTTCGCCCCCTGCCGGCGGCAAGCTATCCTTTCGTCCACTTTACTTTCTTCAGATTTCTATCCGAATTACTCCAAATAACATCCCCTATACATTCCTTGGCATCATCGTCTGTTATTTCTCAATAATATTGTGTCTAACAACGAAAAACGAGCCCTTAAGAAGTCATCTTCTTTCCTTCAAGTGTAGGGTAGGGCTTAGCTTATGCCTCGTGGCAGTGAAAACAATACAAAGCTCTGACTGGATGTGGTGATGTCTTCGACAACTAGACTATTATGCGAGGTGTCGAAGCCATCAACATTTTCAGCATTTTTAAGTGGAATTCAAACTGTCTGCCCGCTAACAAAATGTCCGTTGATAGGCGAGGTAAGCAATTGCATCCGCAGTCGCTTTCAAAGCAAGCTTTGCTTAATCGCGTTATGAGCGACAGCATTATGACGAATTACCGTCGTTCTCATTATTATCGTGGAAGCTGATTGCAGAGGGGCGGAGGAACCCTTTTTTTAATATTGTATACACTATCTGACGTTCATTGTTCAGGCGATGTTTTCTTTAAGAACAGGTGAGGTTTCCTGACTGGAATCACGAATCGTACGCCTCCAAGTGGAGGCCGCGTAGCCGAAACAAATGCAGCAGAAAGCCGTCCTTCGAGTCTGAGCAGACAGGCAATGAGGCAAGCTAGCCCTCGCGTCATTTGTCTCGAGTGCCCAGCCTCCCCTCTGAAGTGTACATAGCTGCGTCCACGTGGCTGTTTGCCTGGGTGTCCCATTGACGCATCAAGGGGAGGCAGTACAGTGGAAACAAATAGTGTATAATGCCAGCGCCTCAATCTCACACGTTACTAATCATTAATCATTATTACTCTGTAAATCCTTGCATTGGAACCGCCTATTCGCCGACAGAGAGCCGGATTGGACGAGTTTGTGATTCACGCTCGTTGTAAATGCGAGAAGCTTACTAAACATGGTCTACGAGAAGGCAAGGACAAGAAAATACAACCAACGTTGCATGGGAAGTGTAATGGGAAGCAAGCACGCACACACACACACACACACACACACACACACACACACACACACACACACACATATATATATATATATATATATATATATATATATATATATATATATATATATATATATATATATATATATATACATATACATACAGCAAATGCAAAAAAAGAACTGCCACGTCATGCTAAACAGCGCACAGTATGTGGCTTATCAGGGCCGCCGCCGCCTCTTCATGTTTACTTTCATAGTAATTTTTAACAAAAAACTGCCTGCTTGCATATATAACTTGTATCGCAATAAACATTAGTTGATGGTATGCGCTTTTCCTTGTCTTGTAGTTCTTTTTATGTTACAAGCTCGCATTTTCCAAGTAATTCTTTGCAGACATCTTATGTATTATTATGAGCTCTTTCGCCAGGTTTTTCATAGCAGTGCCTTACTAAGTGAATAAGTATGTTTCATGCGTTAATGTGGTAAATGCGCTCACTATTTTACGCTTCTCTTATTTTTAAATTTGAGAACAACATACCTCTAGTACTGTATGAGACTTTTCTGTCATTATCTACTTCATCGCGGTTTATTCAATCTTCATTTGTCTTGTTCCATTCCCTCTCTCGGGCTGCATCGGCATGATGGTAAATTTACTGGAAATAAATAAACCGAGACACGTACAATTCTCATCGCATTGTACGTTACATGTGATGCATATTTGACAGCGTCACATTCAAGTAATTACAACAACTTTTATTTGCCTAGACATTGCATGCACTACCGAGCCATAGCTGCGTGCCACTGTGTGCAGTGCGAGCTGCTACATGAGCGGCGTAGCCGGATGTAGCTTGCATTCGATAAGGAATATTCCACATGGCAGCATTGTTAATGCCCTTATGCTTTTCGTTGACCTTTCGGAAGGACGAAACAATGTATCCAAAAAGACTGAGTTTCATTATGTCGCCGCAGAGCAAATGCAAGTTTACGTAGACGCCAGCCATTGCTGCGCACGCGTTGCATAAAATGTGCAGAACAATAGACACTTTGCAACTTAGTCATCGAGCCACAGCTGGTTGGCAGCGGCTGGGTTTGGAAGAAGAGCAAGTGTTTCAAATTGAGTCGGACGCAACGGCGTTAGCTGTAGCACTCGGAACACTTCGGTGGATAAATAAAAATGTGTTTGGGAGCCAAAAATGAAAAGTAAATTTTGGTTTAAGTCAAAACAAACTGAAGACACCGTAAAGTAAAAAGGGTAAAGAATGCATTTTATGAAATGTTCCCAATTTGTTTACAGTAAGATTGGCTTCTGTTGCTGTAAGCCGAGGCGAATAAAGTTGCTAAAACCCAAAGTGTGCTCTCAATATGGGTAGTGTTTTATTTTCCTTTTTTTAATAGTATCAAACAACCGTCTCCAGTAGGCTGATTTGAGCTGCTATATACTTAACAGTTATAAAAAATCTTAAAGTTACCTCAGAAACAAAAAGGAACGTCCGGAGATGTCTCATAGCTTGCTAGATGTCAAGAATTTATTAGGCCGGCAATTTTTTAAGCCTTGTAATTTCTTAGAGAATTATATTTATATATGAAAAACGCTGATGCCGACGCGGTGGCCCAGCATAGTTACGATGCTCGCCTGCTGAACCGAATGTGGCGGGTTCAATCTCGACCGCGGCGGTGGCATTTTGATGGAGGCGAAATGCTTGATGCCCACCTACTTATATTTAGGTGCACGTTAAAAAACCCAGGAATGCCCACATTTCCGGAGCCTTCCAATACGTCTTCCCTCACAATTCTATCGTGGTTTTGGGATGTTAACCCTTCCCCCAAATATTATTAAGTTCCAAGCACCTAGAAAAACAACTGCCCTTTTCCTAACACGACAGATAGATTGTTAACTTTATTCGGGTCCGATAGCAGCAACACAAATGCGAAACAGGTTTTGAATTTGAAAAATGTTTTCCTCATTCGCAATATATTATCTAATATTCTGAGAAAAATTTGACAATGGGCTAGTCGGTGAGACATGATCAACGTTGCTTGGGCAAACCTAACAAAAAATAATTGAATACAGCGATGAAGGACGCATTAAACACATCAGCGCAAGCCCGGTGAACTGGAAATATACTTAAGAAAAACATGCCAATACGCAAGTAGGTTAGTTATGAACAATGTTCGTTGCACAAACTTAGCAAAAAAGAACTGAATACAGCGATGAAGGACGCAGTAAACGCATCAGCGCAAGCCCGATGAACTGGAAATGTACTTAAGAAAAACATGCCAATACGCCAGTAGGTTAGTTATGATCAATGTTCCTTGCACAAACTTAGCAAAAAAGAACTGAATACAGCGATGAAGGACGCAGTAAACGCATCAGCGCAAGCCCGATGAACTGGATATATACTTAAGAAAAACGTGCCAATAGGCAATTAGGTTAGTTATGATCAATGTTCGTTGCACAAACTTAGCAAAAAAGAACTGAATGCAGCGATGAAGGACGCAGTAAACGCATCAGCGCAAGCCCGATGAACTGGAAATGTACTTAAGAAAAACATGCCAATAGGCAATTAGGTTAGTTATAATCAATGTTCGTTGCACAAACTTAGCAAAAAAGAACTGAATACAGCGATGAAGGACGCAGTAAACGCATCTGCGCAAGCCCGATGAACTGGAAATGTACTTAAGAAAAACATGCCAATACGCAAGTAGGTTAGTTATGAACAATGTTCGTTGCACAAACTTAGCAAAAAAGAACTGAATACAGCGATGAAGGACGCAGTAAACGCATCAGCGCAAGCCCGATGAACTGGAAATATACTTAAGAAAAACATGCCAATACGCAAGTAGGTTAGTTATGAACAATGTTCGTTGCACAAACTTAGCAAAAAAGAACTGAATACAGCGATGAAGGACGCAGTAAACGCATCAGCGCAAGCCCGATGAACTGGAAATGTACTTAAGAAAAACATGCCAATACGCCAGTAGGTTAGTTATGATCAATGTTCCTTGCACAAACTTAGCAAAAAAGAACTGAATACAGCGATGAAGGACGCAGTAAACGCATCAGCGCAAGCCCGATGAACTGGATATATACTTAAGAAAAACGTGCCAATAGGCAATTAGGTTAGTTATGATCAATGTTCGTTGCACAAACTTAGCAAAAAAGAACTGAATGCAGCGATGAAGGACGCAGTAAACGCATCAGCGCAAGCCCGATGAACTGGAAATGTACTTAAGAAAAACATGCCAATAGGCAATTAGGTTAGTTATAATCAATGTTCGTTGCACAAACTTAGCAAAAAAGAACTGAATACAGCGATGAAGGACGCAGTAAACGCATCTGCGCAAGCCCGATGAACTGGAAATGTACTTAAGAAAAACATGCCAATACGCAAGTAGGTTAGTTATGATCAATGTTCGTTGCACAAACTTAGCAAAAAAGAACTGAATACAGCGATGAAGGACGCAGTAAACGCATCAGCGCAAGCCCGATGAACTGGAAATGTACTTAAGAAAAACATGCCAATACGCCAGTAGGTTAGTTATGATCAATGTTCGTTGCACAAACTTAGCAAAAAAAGAACTGAATACAGCGATGAAGGACGCAGTAAACGCATCAGCGCAAGCCCGATGAACTGGATATATACTTAAGAAAAACATGCCAATAGGCAATTAGGTTAGTTATGATCAATGTTCGTTGCACAAACTTAGCAAAAAAGAACTGAATGCAGCGATGAAGGACGCAGTAAACGCATCAGCGCAAGCCCGATGAACTGGAAATGTACTTAAGGAAAACATGCCAATAGGCAATTAGGTTAGTTATGATCAATGTTCGTTGCACAAACTTAGCAAAAAAGAACTGAATACAGCGATGAAGGACGCAGTAAACGCATCAGCGCAAGCCCGATGAACTGGAAATGTACTTAAGAAAAACATGCCAATACGCAAGTAGGTTAGTTATGATCAATGTTCGTTGCACAAACTTAGCAAAAATGAACTGAATACAGCGATGAAGGACGCAGTAAACGCATCAGCGCAAGCCCGATGAACTGGAAATGTACTTAAGAAAAACATGCCAATACGCAAGTAGGTTAGTTATGATCAATGTTCGTTGCACAAACTTAGCAAAAAAGAACTGAATACAGCGATGAAGGACGCAGTAAACGCATCAGCGCAAGCCCGATGAACTGGAAATGTACTTAAGAAAAACATGCCAATACGCAAGTAGGTTAGTTATGAACAATGTTCGTTGCACAAACTTAGCAAAAAAGAACTGAATACAGCGATGAAGGACGCAGTAAACGCATCAGCGCAAGCCCGATGAACTGGAAATGTACTTAAGAAAAACATGCCAATACGCCAGTAGGTTAGTTATGATCAATGTTCGTTGCACAAACTTAGCAAAAAAGAACTGAATACAGCGATGAAGGACGCAGTAAACGCATCAGCGCAAGCCCGATGAACTGGAAATGTACTTAAGAAAAAATTCGGCAGATCCCACGCACCGTGGGAGTCGATGTTATGCGAAGCATGCGGCGGGTAGGCGACTGTGGCGTAACTCTTTTTTTATTGAGCGACACGTTACAAAATCACGCTAAAGATTTGTATAAATTTTACACGCACACATATATATGTTGAAGAGCCGCATATGTGTTATATAAACAGTTGTTTACGGTTGGGTAACGCTGCCAATGGCTACGTGGGTATTACCAACACCAGAAGCGGTAAGCTAATACGTTGTGCTTATACGTGTCCCGAGAACGCACGCACGTTTCACGAATCCGTGTGCATGTGTGCAAGACGTTCTTGACAATTCTTGAACAAGGGCATCATCACCGTGATCAGTGAGCACCAGCAGCTGGTCATGACTTAATTGTTATAGGATCCGGTCGTGATCATGGTGACGGGGGGTGCATGTGTAGTGAAGTATGTGGTATAGTAGAGCTGTTAAGATTCGTGGATGCTTCGCTCATTTCGTCGACAAATTGTCTGTCGACAGATCCGGCGACATGTCGGAACTTGAAGCCACCCTTCGTGTTGGTGAGGTATAGGCCGTCGAGGCTGGTAGGCCTGGATAGTGCTACGTAGACCAACATCAGTGGATGGTGTTTGTAGTATTCGTCGAATACCTGGGCGTATGTGGCCTACGTAGCCTAGTCCACAAAGCGGCTGTCAATCAATCTGGCATCATCCTCGGTCAGCATGAGGCCATTGCCCAGCATCGTAAGAAATGAAGAGGACACTGCGTCGTTCTCGTGGACGAAGTGCACTTTACGGTGCGGTGGTGCGGATATCATATGTAACGTTCGTTAATGTATTCCTCCGGGGTCGAGCAATGCTTCAATATAGCTTGCTGAATCATAGGAATACAAACGTAATGTTAATTAGACTGCTATAAAAGCGGAGCCAACACTGGAACTACAGACGTTAATCTGATATGACGTCTGTATCGTAGGAGTACACATCGTAGGAGCATCATGTAGTGTTTATTGCTTTCTTGTAAAATTAGATAGCCAGAACCACAACTCCAATTGACGTTGCACCGATATTACACCTGCGTAGGCTGTTTTTCCAAACCAGTTTATAGACCTAGGTTCAGTGGTAGAATGCCTGATTGGCACGCAGAATGCTTGGGTTCGATTCCTGCTG
The DNA here is from genome assembly GCF_013339695.2 of Rhipicephalus sanguineus. Lineage (NCBI taxonomy): Eukaryota > Metazoa > Arthropoda > Arachnida > Ixodida > Ixodidae > Rhipicephalus > Rhipicephalus sanguineus. The sequence continues at coordinate 143,798,131 of NC_051183.1, forward strand.
GGATCCTAATTTTCATTCTTTCCATTCGTTGAGTCAACGCTGCCGATGTTGGTTTTCTTTAACGTTCTAGCATTTAAGTTACCAATGCCTGTTCTCGCCGTTCCTGGGTAGAAATAAACTGTCAATCACCTGTGGCGCATACCCGTACACCGCGGCCCGTGGCAAACGGGTATGTGCCACACGTGTCTAGTGGAAAGGGTTTGACGACGTACGCGACAGGATTTTAGCGTTATTCATGCCATGACCCGGCAATCATATTCGTCAAATCCTCTTACACTGCCATGCAAATTTTGGTCTACACCAAGTTAAGGAGGCGATCATGAGAGCACCCAGACGTAGGCGGCTAGATAGATAGATAGATAGATAGATAGATAGATAGATAGATAGATAGATAGATAGATAGATCGATAGATAGATAGATAGATAGATACGTAGATAGAAACGCTCAAAGTGCCAGAGGTTCGCTAAGAAATGCTTCGCATTTAAAACATGCCAATAGGCAATCAGGTTAGTTATAATCAATGTTCGTTGCACAAACTTAGCAAAAAAGAACTGAATACAGCGATGAAGGACGCAGTAAACGCATCAGCGCAAGCCCGATGAACTGGATATATACTTAAGAAAAACATGGCAATAGGCAATTAGGTTAGCTATGATCAATGTTCGTTGCACAAACTTAGCAAAAAGAAATGAATACAGCGATGAAGGACGCAGTAAACGCATGAGCGCAAGCCCGATGAACTGATGAAGGACGCAGTAAACGCATGAGCGCAAGCCCGATGAACTGGAAATATACTTAAGAAAAACATGCCAATAGGCAATTAGGTTAGACATGATCAATGTTCGTTGCACAAAATTAACAAAAAATAATTGAATACAGTGATGATGGACGCAGTAAACGCATCAGCGCAAGCCCGATGAACTGGAAATGTACTTAAGAAAAACATGCCAATACGCAAGTAGGCTAGACATGATCAGTGTTCCTTGCACAAAAAGAGAGAGAAGAGGGAGACAGGAAAGACAGGGAGGTTAACCAGAAGCAGTCTCCGGTTTGCTACCCTGCACGTGGGAAGGGGATGTAAAAGAATGAAAGAGAAGAAGAAGAGTTTGTGACGACAGCACGCGACGAAATACAACAACAACAAAACAAAACGAAGTCATAACCGCAGTCCAAGTACTACACAGCACCATTTTCTTCCAGCAGTCACAGTTTGACATTGAGTCCGGTTGCGTGGAGAAACCGCAACAACGCCCTCAGAGCGGCTCGTGCTGACGACCGGGTAGGCCAGGGCCCTAGGATTTTGTTCTCCGTGAAAGACGCACTAAACGCATCAGCGCAAGCTCGATTAACTAGAAATGTACGTAAAAAAGCTGACAGATTCCACGCAATGTGGGAATCGAAGTAATGCGAAGCAGCCAGCAAAGAGCTGCATATATCGTCTGTCATTGAGGAAAAAGAAGTCATTCATGCCGTGACATCTATATATATTTCACTATATATCGCAAGTTTGCCATGAATGCATGCATGTACAATCTGCTATATGCCATGCTAATGAAACGTGCATTCCGGTGCATATATACGATTCGTGATCTGCTATTTATGTTCGACACGCACTCAGGCCATGCCCCACTGATTTTCGTATAAATCCAGCTAACAGGCCTCGAGCGCACCATGAGCGTGGCGTCCATATCATGCCCTACATAACATGCACGTGGTGATTGTCATATTAAACCCTGTTATTTATGGTCGCCAGACAGTCACGTCGCGCAATACCAATTTGGTGTATAACAATCTAGCCAAATGGCCGTCAGCGCACCCTGAGCGTGGTACGCAAGTCATGATGTACGTGACGTGTCTTTCATGATTTTCATTTTAATTTCTGTTTTTATGCTCTTCACACAGTCATGTAGCGCAATACCAATTTTGGTGTATATCAAGCTAGCGAAACGTCCGCCAGCGCAACATGAGCGTGACACGTAAGTCATGCTGTACATGACATGCGTGTCACGATTTTCATATTTACTCCTGTTATTTACGTTCGTCACACAGTCATTTCACGAAATACCAATTTTGATGTATATCAAGCTAGCGAAACGTCCGCGAGCGCACTACGAGCTTGGCGCGTAAGTCATAAGATACATGACTTGTGTGTCATGATTTTCATATTACTCCTGTTATTTACGTTCGTCACACAGTCACGTCGCGCAATACAAATTTTAGTGTATGTCAAGCTAGTGAACCTGCCACCAGCACACCATGACCGTGGCACGTAAGTCATGTTATACATGACAGGCGTGTCGTGAGTTTCGCAGTAAGTCATGTTATTTATGTTCGTCACACAGTCATGTCACCCAATACCAATTTTGGTGTTATCAAGCTGGCGAAACGTCCGCCAGCGCACCATGAGCGTGGCACGTAAGTCATGCTGTGCATGGTATGCGTGTCATGATTTTCATATAAACTTCTGTTATTTATGTTCGACATACACTCCTGTCAAGCCATACCAATTTTGCTATATATCAAATTAACGAAACGGCCGCAAGAGCACGAAGACTGTGGAATGTAAATGATGCTGACATGACATGTATATCATGATTTTCATGTTATGACCAGTCATTTATATTCGTCATACAGCCATGTTATGCCATACCGATTTTGGCATGCATCCCATGAACAAAGCGGCCAGGAGAGCACAAAGTCGTAGGCGGCTAGATAGATAGATAGATAGATAGATAGATAGATAGATAGATAGATAGATAGATAGATAGATAGATAGATAGATAGATAGATAGATAGATAGATAGATAGATAGATAGATAGATAGATAGATAGATAGATAGATAGATAGATAGATAGATAGATACGACAAAGGTGTTTTGGTCCGCAAAAAAAGCTTAGCATTTAATATTCGCATCCGGCGAAAGCGGTGTAGTATGTCGAAGTACAACGTCGTTGTTTTAAAAATACCACAATGAAGCCAACGTTAAACGCTTACGAAAGACGTTTCTTGCATAGGCGTGTGCTCTCAAAAGAGATTGGCTCTGCGGTGACACTCTTATATTGTTCTCTACCAGGGAGACACATTCCTAGAAAACGCTATTTGCTGCTAAATTCCTTGACACTGTGCCCAAGGACGAGCTTCCGAAAAAAGAAAAAAAAAGAACAGTGGAACGTTACCTCTTCTGCTGTTCAATTGTGGAAAAAACGAAAACAGTCGCAACCAGAGATGTTTATAATAACGCAAGTGGACTTTTGCGCACCTGTCAAGCAGGCCAAAGTGGACAGGGCATTGTCGGCGCTGAAGTTTGTTACAGCGAAAGGTGTTATTAGATTACAACAGCCGATTTTGGCGCCATAGTTGTCCGCCGCCCCCGGTGTACGTGACCGCTATTGCGAGATATAAGAAAAAATTAAATGAGAAACAAATTTCTAGGATCCGCGCCCTCTGCGTGGCAGTCGCATCTTCCACCACAGTGTCACGCTGCTGCTTATAACTCCATCGCAAAAATACTCTATACAGGCGTCATGTCGGGCAAGGAATGGCGTTAACATATGTAATATAGGGTTGCAGAAGAGTAAAATAATAACCAGTAATCGCACAATGCTAATAGCTCAAAGAGTGTGTGGTTTAATGCTTCCCACCAGTGTTGCGGAGTAGCCACTCCTGAAGTGGAATGACTCCGGAATCATTCCACATTTACGCGACCCCGGAATGGAATGGGGACAACGCTCGGAGGAATGGGAATGAGAATGAAATTACGTCTTTTTCCGAAAATAGAGGACGTTTTTGTCTACGTGCTGTTTTTCAAACTTCAAACTTTAGTAAGTCAGAGCCTCTCAAATTAACACTAAAGCAGTATTCTTAAAATGGCTCGGCTGATTACAAATACGGTACATTTATAACCCTTTGCGACACGGCGTCCTCGTTTGGGGACGCGAACTTCGGAGGCGCGTCCCGCGCCGCGTGTTTCTTCAAATGGCCTGAAACTCAGTGTGCACTTTCGTGCACGCTTCCTGATTGGACAACTAGAGGTGATTTAACTGCAATGTCCCGCGTATTGCTGCAGAGCATCACTTTGCTGGAGACACGACCGTGTTAGACGATCGTTCGACGTGCCGCGTTCCAGGACCAACGTCAAGAGTATTTTTTTTCTCTGCTCTAAACGAATACAACCAAAAAAGAAGGTGTGCATGCTTTTCGGGCCTAATAGTTTATTCTTTTGATGCAAGTATTGAAACTGACTGATAGCAGAAAAATGAGATAATTAGTTACACGCTAAATCACATTAATTACTGAAACTCACAAAAAACAACACATTCCTTCGTTTTCTTTCTTGGAATGTAATACTGAGTGCCTTCGAATCATGCTATGCGAATTTGACGCATTTGCAGACAGTGCATCATAATGCGTGTCTGAAGGGGATAAGCAACGGGCCTACTACAAACAGAGGCATAAATTAGTGTACAAACAAATTCATTATCCCAGCAGATACCGAAGGGAGAAACAAATTACCCCTGCGCGTTGGTTCCCATTGATACCCCCACACGAAAGTGACAAATACTCTATGCACAACCTGATCTTTATCTCACGAGCAGTTTAGAACCTGACACACGTAAATAACCTTTGCGACAAGGAAGACATTGCATACCTGCGCACAGGCGAACACAGAAAATTCTCATCACCCCATCCATGCTTGCGAGGCGCGCTTGACAAGCGTGAGTGCTGACGGGCAGTGCGGCCCAGTGTTCCGTATTTGATGCGCTTTTGTCAGCATAAAAATACGCTATTTCGTCATTTTAGCATTAACTGGTTTAAGCTTAAACAATATCGAAACACCGCCATTCGTTCAAACATGTTGACCACGCAAATAATACGTAGCGGGAGAACTGCCCCTATGGCAACTAGTAGGGTGGTTGTACTGCACGAGATATGTCACCAAGCTACTATCCCTCGACCTTGGTAAAGTGTTTTGCGTACTTTTGCAGTTCTTAATGCATCTGATGACGTCAGCTTTATGGGGCGTTCATTCTTAACTCGATAAAACTATCAGGATTCCTTTCCTACGTTGAGGAATTACAGGAATGGAATCGAACTGCCAGGCCATTGCCAGAGTGCGAATGGACTAAGTTTTTTTCGTTCCGAGGAATTGAAAGGAATGGAATTGCGGCAAATTCTAATTCCCCGGAATGGAATTGGAATGGAATGGAGGCGCCCATTTCGCAACAGGTCTTCCCACCCACTGCAAATTGCTCAGCCATCATTCTTCATTATCAGCCAAAGCACAAAGTGCAAATAATGCCTTACAGATGTGTATCGGGTACCGCGATTCTCCGAAGAATGACGAAAAATGGCATAGTGGGAACTTCGCTACTTCAGAAAAATTGCGACAATTTATGGCGTAGTGGGTACCTTGCATGTTTACTTGTATTAGTTGCCCCAAGAGATAACAACGGGCTCTACAAAGTCCGCTCTTCTAGCTTTCGCTGCGACTGTGCTGCGTGTTCCGCGCAGGCATGGCAATCATTTTATCAGAACAGCGGTCTCGCACTACAGAGAGTACACTCAATGACGTGCTGCTTCTTATATCGTGCTTACTCCCTTGACACAAAGCATTAAGCAACTAAAAAAATTCGTATTTGTCTTGTGAGATAATAAATACCATGACTTTGAAATGAATACTGGTTTGGGCTAGTTGGTAGGAATACGTGGTAAATTTACTTCCGCTCCTCTAAAGAACGTGTTTTACCCTTGTCCCACTTTCTAAAGAGGAGTCCAAGTAGCTACATCACGAATCCAATGTTTTTTTATGATTGCGTTACCTTTTCCATACTTTTTTTTTCATACAAAAAAAAACATTACCAACCGTTATGGAATGTTTTTTTCGTTGCGGAACAGAAACGGAACGGAACTTTTTGGGTGGAACGAAACTAAAACCGAAACAAAAATAATTTCATTGCGACACCCTGACAGCAAGATCATACAGCTTGCAAGTTTCCCAGCATTGTATTTGATAAGGACGCCACGAGAAACACAAGCATATAGCATACCTGACTCAATGACGCAAGCTTCTGCGAAATAGGAGTGCCGTGCGGAAAAGCACGGATCTGTTTGAATTCTGCATTTATCCTAGGCAACAGGCGCTGTAGAAGGGAAACTGCGAAGAAAGGATTCCTGGTACTTTGCATGAAAGTTTTATAACATTTAATAAAGTATATTTCCGATATGCGTATTTTTACTTATTTCCCAGATATCCTTGCTCTCGTGCGTATGCAAGGGGGCGTATAGGCTTGACGTTGTTCGTTATTTTGTATTGCTTTGTGTTAGTCAATTTCGCTGAACTTCTATTTTAAACATCGAACGTCTTAAAATTACAGACATCTCCTAAGTAATGTGTTCGCGTGGCAGCGTAACTACTACAATTTGCTTTCTCACAGATACATTCAATTCGTATTCAGCCCTTAACAATGCTCAATGCCCTCATTGTTATATTAACCGTTGTAGAACGTAACATAACCGCTTTAACTTGCGTAATATAGCCACTTTTCACGTTTCATTTCTATTCAGGAACGCGTAATCGCGTACAAGCATAATGAACCAGTAAAATTACAGATATTCATTACTGCGTAGGCAAGCATAGACGTGCACTGAGTGCCTCCAGATAACAAACGGGCGTAAAACTAATCTAGCCCCGCCAAGGAGATCTAGTGGTTATGGCGCTCGACTGGTGACCCGAAGGTCCCGGAATCGAATCCAGGCCGCTGCGCGTGCATTTTCGATGGAGGCGAAAATGTTCGAAACGCGTCTACTTAGATTTAGTGCACGTTAACCCCAGGTGGTCGAAATTTCTGGAGCCCTCCACTATGGCGTCTCTCATAATCATATCGTGGGTTTGGGACGTTACATCACAAATATTATTATTAAGGCGGCGCTGTAGCGTTGTTTGTTGATCACGATAAAAAGAAGTACAATACACCATTTTCTGCTAAAGGGGACCATGAGGCGATGCGAAGCCGGAGCACTTGCACGATCACGTTCCGTTGGCGTTCTTTAGGCATGCTACCGACCTCGCGTCGTGGAACGCGAAGAGGGACGCTACGCGCGTCTTGTCTTCCCTCTAGCCTGGCCGTTAATTCTCACAGGGCGAGCGGGGAACGCAGTCGGCAGGCGTGCGAGAGGGGGCCAGCGTAGGAAAGGAGAGAGAGGGGGAGGGGACGCGCATGCGCTGGTGCTCATCGCCGCGTTGCGCAGGAGTGAATTTCGGCATGTCTAGCCCGCGTTTCAGAGGAACAGTGGAGAGGGGGATGGGAGAGGGTATGCGCATGCGCAGTAAGAGTGGTCACGCCGCACACCACCACCACCACCACCGGATTGAACTCCGCCATAAGATACTTCGCATCTAAAATTGTAGAAACGAAACAACGACACGCGAATTCTTCTCCGCTGCTGTGAAAAACCCCACAGACAGGTACGGCGTCGAGCACATTTGAAATGCAGTGTGACCTAAGGGACACTTGACAGCAAAACTGAAACCTCAAGATGTTTTTGTTTTTCATTGGCCTGTATACGTGGGCACTTCTGACCGATTATTAGCGACTAACGTTGCCTTTGAGATATTTCAATTTGGTTTTAAAGTAAAAGTGAGTACTCATCTGAGTTCCTCGCGACATCGCCACTGGTATGACGTATATAGGGGCCTTATGTGACGCACGGTCGACATCACAGAAGATGTGCGGGGAGTACACCATACCACGACTTGCCCCCAGCGTGGGTTATTGTTCCTCACCCCTCTCGGTCTGTTGTCGGGCTGCTCTCAACGTAGTTCTGGCTAGTTAGGCCAGCAATGCTTTTTATTTCAAAAGAGTGCTAAGCCGGGCTAGTTGGTAAGCGTTCATAGTGACTTTACAGCGCGAAAAACGAGAGACAAAAGAAGAAATACTACACAGGACTACACACGTCCACTTTGTCCTGTGTAGTATTTCTTCTTTTGTCTCTCGTTTTTCGCGCTGTAAATTCGCTTTTTATTTTCTAGAAGGAACACGCGCTTCACAGACTTAACTCATGCCGAAGCGCCCACATCGTTTCAATCTTTACCGCGTGCGGGGCCCCGATTTAAAAACTGCGATTTCAACGTCACCAAACCTGGAGCGCATGTGATCTAAGGCGCTTCCCCGAGATGGGGCGCTAGTTTCTTATGATTTTAGTCGGGCGTTTCAAAGTCACGCTAAAATTGATCATAATTAATGATGCGAGCATTAATTATAGAATACGTTAGAGCATTTACGATTCAATTTCGGGATCATGAGACACCAAGCTACAGATTACAGTAAAGGAAAGAAGTGTTAATTTTAAGGGCTCGTATTCTTTGTTATACACAATATTAATGAGCACTAACAGACAATAATGCCAAAGAATGTATAGGGGATGTTTTTAGTAGTAAATGTAAGGTAAATGTGAAGAAAGAAAGGTGGACGAAAAGATAGCTTGCCGCGGGCAGGGACCAAACTTGCGACCTTCGAATAAGGCGTCCGATGCTCTACCAACTGAGCTACCGCGGCGGCCATCGCCCCGTCCGCTTTATAGGGTATTTATGTACATTTAAGCGTGGGAGCGTCAGTAAGTGCCGCCAGTAGCCATGACGGCGAGTATGGAACACTCTTTTCCTGCTTGTTGGCGTCACATAGCGCGTGAACTGATTACGAGCTGGCAGCTGACAGATTACAGTAAAAGCATTCACGAAGAACAATTTCCCTGTCGGAGGTACATTAAGATAAATCTAGTCAATAGTACTCGAGCAGTTTACTCTTAACGCCAAGTTTAGAGCCAAATAGAACAGAAGCGACAATATTTTGGATAGTTTTTTATGGAACATCTAATAATATCGTTTATTTAGCAAAACCATAGAATGAAAGCCACATTTTTCCCGCTCTTGCTCGTTCTTCAAGCAACAGGGAAGTTGCAGCTTAATAATTATTAAGGGCAGAGCGCCTGCACATGCCTTACATAATGGACTGCTTGTCAGAGCAATTTTGCAGTATTGTAGCCTACAACTCAGTAGGAACATTGAATCAGTTTTCCAAAAAAAGCTGATTTTCTCTATAGCATACATTTTATCTGGGGGTATTCTCGCAGGCTCCCGTCCGTATGTAGACATCATACAAGTAGGAACTTGTATGATGACTGATGTGTGATGATAAAAGGGAAAGGGGAAAAAAGGAGTCATGAGGGGTGATGATGGGGAAAGGAAAGAGTCAAGCGTATCTAATATAACCACATATCACAGTGGTTTCTCTATAGTCTGGTGCCCAGTCCTGTGCTCTTAGGAAAATCTATAACAGCCCTCATAGCAGTTGGTGACTTTGTCTGGTCGCACATAGCTCATAAAATACCAGTCTCCGTCTTGTCACACCGATTCCTCCAACGTTGAAGCGAGTGTATTACGTTGCGACACGTAATGTGTGCAATCACAACATGGATAGGCTGCTGTATCATGCACTTGGCAGCGTTCATAGTTCGGGCTGTCCGCACGGCGGATGAGGTGTGCATTGGGGCAAGTGAATATAACTCCGAGACGATTCCGGTGCAGCAAACTGGCGTTGCCTCGGTTCATTCTAGCCGGGAGGCGAAAAGTCATTTCAGGATGTATTTCCCACAGACGCCTGTATCGACGATCTGGCTGAGACCAACAAGTCGTTATGCTCTCTCGCATAAGCAATCTCAATAAAGAGTTGACGTCACCTCGTGTGTACTCTACTTTCACGTCAATGGAGGAGTTATGGACAGCGCCTCTTGCTTCAGCATCAGCATCTCGTTGCCTGCCAAACCTCAGTGTCCAGGGATCCATTACAATGCAAGTGAAAGGCAATTTTTCTGCGTAACGTCGAATACGTGAATTATTTCTAAAGCTATTGCATAATATTGTCCCCTTCTTGAGCAAGAGTCAATCGCTTGTAATGCAGATTTTGCGTCAGACGTTAAAACCTCGAATACCGCTTAACGGGTAATCTCGCAATATAATTCCTGCGGCCCCACGAATTTTTTCCTCTTGAAACCGTAGACCAAGCTTACCAGTAGTTTCCATAAGACCATTCGAGCTTCAAGTAGTAGAATCCGGTTAGAGATGAACAGTCTAGCTTATTTTCCTTTGGATCTATTCTTGTCAAGCGTAGACGAGCACAGACAAAGCTGTACATAAGCATTAGAAACTGGCGTGTAGCGTCAGTATAAATGGCGGGGAGCGTCACCAACGTGCTTACCGCGCGTTTGCGTGCATGCGCGCCTCTTTTTCACTCAGTATTTGCAGTCACGCCACGTGTGTAAGGACGGCTCCATGCGCACCTATTCGCTCACAGTGGGAGGAGATGCGCACCTCGACCAGCACGACAGCAAAACTACGAAACAATGGGTGGCATTCATGCTTGCTTGATATTGTATGACCAAACAATAAAAAAGGGTCATAAATGCACCAGAACAGATGATAAGAGTAACCAGAAGGTAGCGATGACGCCAACCTGAAATTTTGATCGCCAGACGTGGGCGTGAAGTAGCCAATTTGGCGCAATGTACTCACCAACGGCCACCTTGCCTGCTGGTAGCCTGTTGCCCATGGGTGGCTGTAAGGTGGTAGAGCTGGAGCCTCAAAAATGTAATATTCTCAGCCATTTTGATTATAATAATACGTGGAGCAGTGCGCATGCGTGAATATTGGATATTAAAGCAAAAAGAGGGGATAAGGTAATAAGGTTCTTACCTTAAGTTCTTATTGGGGGAAAAACATCCTTTTTCTGTGTTATCCGTGTATTAAATGCGAAGCATTTCTTTGCGGACCAGAAGCGCTTCGACAGTTTCTATCTATATATCCATCTATGTATCTAGATGCCTACGTCTAGGCGCTCAGGTGATTGTCTTCATAACTTGGTATATACCAAAATTAGCATGGTAGGGTATTACTGTATGACGCACACGAATAACAGGTCATGGCATGAATATCGCGAAGTGCTTGTTGCATACGTCTGAAACCCTTTCCCTCAGTAAGCATTCAGGCGTGCCATGGCACACGATATGCGGGTATTACCCGCACGTTATCGACACTATAGAGTAGAGCCCCGCTGATATTTTTTTTCGCGGGACCGTAAAAACAAAAAAAACGTAAGAGCAGGGAAACGTAACAGCCAAGAAGCAGGAAAAAAGGAGAATTGGGGTAGTGGCGGGAAGAACACCATTTTATTTGAAGCATTTCACTAGAAAATATTGTGAAGCGTAGTCTGGCGCACTTTCTCACGCCCGATCAGTACTAGGCCTCTCTCAAGCAGCGGCAGTGTCTTCCGGCTGCAGTGCCATTCGTAGAGTTGTAAGCGTGGAAGCACTGAGACTGACACCGCATGAAACAATGACCAGCACGACAGCCTACCAGAGAGAGAGACGGGAAAGTTGAGAAGTACCACAAAATGCACTTCCTACAATACCGATAGCAATTACTCCACTATGAGACCCATTCCACGCAAACATGCTGATTCCGGGCAATAAAACTAATCTCCAAGTCCGCACTTTTCTTGAATGCATCAAAAGTAACTTTTAGCACCGAAACACATATGAACACCTTGTTTTGGGCTAAAAAATACAGATTTATAAGGTCGTGTCTCTTGTGTTGAGATTGTAAGATACATCATAGATGTCGGTCTCACCGCTTCTGACGGCCAATTCGATAATCAAGCAGCCAGGTGGACCGAGCCAAGCCATGTAAAAAGTCAACATGGCCGCCTGGGCTACCACGGAAGGCCGATTCGCAACGTACAATGCGGGAATGTGCCCAGAGTCGCGACGTAACGTAGGGGTTCTTAATGCATTGGATCCTATGGGAGCTTTGCCGGGGCCGGCCGAGAGAGAGAGAGAGAGAGAGAAGGAATGTAGGAAAGGCAGGGAGGTTAACTAGACAATGCGTCCAGTTTGCTACCCTACACATGGGGAGGGGGAATAGGGGAGTAAAAGAGAGAGAGAGAAGGATAGACACATGTCACATCACACACACAGTGCCGAGTTTCACAGGCGGTCGCTCAATAGGGTTCTTTTCAAGTACCGCAGTAGGGCTCGTGTGGCTTTCTGGGCTGATATGCTGCGCGACCAGGCTCCTAAGATCTTTGCTTCATTAAAGGGCCGGCCGAAAACGACGTAATAGTAGACAGACAAACGCAGCACCCGGGAACGTAACAGCGGGCTTCTACTGTATCAAACAAGGAACGGCGAGAACACACTTTCGAAATCTTAATTCAATAGTGTTAAGGGCACTGTGGCGCGGAAAATCAGGGGCCGACATCGGAAGTTCTGCTGCTGAGGGAAAGGTTTTTATGGACGTAGAGAATACGAATGAAGGCTACATCTGGAATGGAATCCACGAATTCTGCGTGGCAGTCGGGTGTGTCACCAAAGAGCCAAGCCACTGCTGGCCCAATCCCAAACTGCCCATTCAGGCACTGTGTCTTCAAATGGGTGGTTCCAATCCAAGGATTTTCGAAATAACTATAATTCGTATTATGTGTGAGTTTCACCAGCTAGCTTCCTACACCACTTGTTTCTGGTGTACTACTTCCCTTTCAAGGCGTAAATGGGACACCCAGGCCAGCAGCCACTGTGGGCGAACCCAGGCACACCTCAAAGGGGAGGCCGGGTACACAGAACAAATGACGCAATGTCCAGTTTTCCTCTGCCTCATCGCTGAGAAAAGACAGCTTTCTGCAGCATTTGTTTCGGCTACCCGGCCTATACATTGAGGCACAAAATTTCTGATCCCATTCAGGAAACATGGACAGTTTGCAAAGAAAAGTTCGCCTTAAGTCATTGCATCCCACGGCCAATCCATTTGCGCAAGTAACTATTTTTGCGCATATGCATTTACAATTGATCACAAAGTGGGAATAAACCGAAAACCTGGAATATTTAGCTTTAGTTCTAGAACGGAACAAGTGTCCACATATGCGGACGATGGAACACCAGTTACACTGGATCCTTACACTCCTTCTTTATCGTACAATGGAACGTTGCCTGCCGACAACCCTATTTTGACGCATTTATCATTATCATCATCACTACTTACCATAATCACTCTTTCATCGTCAGTTCAACGCACTGATCAGTAATATCATCATCATCATAACCGTTCACATGACCGCTTCCAAACGGCTCTGATTCAACGCTTTCATTGTCATCGTTAATTATGTGTCATCATCAATGTCAACGTGTTAATCTCCGTGTTCAGCGCTTTCGTAACCACCATCATAATCACCATTCAAGGCCCCTTTGCTTGCCCACAGTTCTACTTCAACGTGTTCGTCATCATTTTTATTGTGGTTGATAATTAGCAATAGGTTCTTGTTTATGCTCAAATTTAATGCTTTCATCATCAGCAGTAGCATTGTTCAAGAGGCCTTTGCTTGTGGACGGCCCTACTTCAGCGCATGAAATATCGTTGCTCCCCAAGTCTGAACGTTCGCTTATACTAGTCTGCTCGAACATTAAAGGATGTATGTCTTCATCACCTAATTCACGTCCCGAATAAGGCAAATAAATTCTAAATAATTTCTAAAATGCGTATTTACCTACGTTAGACGTAATGTTTTGTGCAGAGCCCCTCGGCAGCGAAGCGGGTCCTACTACCATGCTGCATTGTGTCAGCTTCTTACACAAGCTCGCTATGAATGGCGTCCCTAAAAGTTGACGCCGCAGCGACAACTGAACTTAACTTTCGCGGCTCACAGTGCAGCGAAAGTCACAGAAGAACAAGCTAAGCCCTTCCTTTTGTCGAATAAAGCCGCATATATATAAAACGTTCACAAATTTAGAGTGAACTTATAAAAAAATATAGGCATACAGCTCTACATGCGACTTGACAAGAACGCCATTGTTCTGTGCGCACGTGTTGTTTGTTCATGGAATGTGACACAAAGAGATGTTTTTATCAAATGCTCGAGCAATGCAAATATTTGAAATCGATTTTTGAGGCAATGCGTTGGCTGGCTTGCCTGCACTTTACTGAGATGTCTTGTCCACAAATGTGGACGCTGGTATACAAAGGGTTCACAGTGAACGCGAGATGGTGTATTATTATTATATTTATTCAATACTCTGGGCCTTTTCAGGCCTATACAGGAAAGGGTATACAAAATAAAGTGGAGCTTCATATCAGGAAAATAAAACGGTAATATCCGCAGTACAAGGTAACCATAACAGCGACAACAGCAAAGAAAGAAAAAGCAATAGATGAACCATGCATATAAGTATTTCAAGGGTGTAAAAAAGAAAAAAAAAGCTAGCATACATGTTCAAGACAAATAATGTAGCAATAACAAGGTTATGCCCTTGGAACAACATAACATGAAATACACACAGGTGAAAACCGTTGAAACACGTGCAATAATGTGCAAGTACATGCGCGATACAATGTTTTTCCTGTCATTTGCGCACCGATACCAGTCAGTTTATTCCAATACCTCTAAGTGAGATTCCAGCAGCGACAAAAAGGAATCAGGTGATTCAGCACTGACGACGTCATTGGGCAGGTCATTCCACAACTCCATAACTGCAGGAAAAAAAGAATACTCAAACGTGTGACAACGTGACAAGAATGGGCGTATGCATTTTTCGTTGTTAGTTCTTCTGGAGTGACGGGTCGGAGCTTTTAGGTACGTGTCCTTATTTATATTTACCGAGTTGTTAGAAAGAAGGAAAAGAAACAACTTCAGACAAACCGTCATCGGCTTAGCGAGAGTTGCGACTCGTGCTTGCAAACGCAGCGCGGAAACACTCTCCTGCCTTGCATATTTTGAATAACCGAATCTAAGAGCCCTATTTTGAGTTTTTTCTAATACCTGTGTCATGTTCCTTTGGTGCGGGTTCCAAACTATTTCTGCGTATTCTAGGACGGGTGTCATTAGTGTTTTGTACGCTGTAAGCTTAACCGGAGGAGAAATGCCAGTCAGTTTACGCCTTACAAAGCCTAGTTGCTTGAATGCCTGTGCAGAAATCTGACCAATATGAACATCCCACTTTGAAGACGGCGTTATTGTGACCCCGAAGTACTTTACGGGATTCTCGTGTTTGATATCTGCCCCAGAGAAGGTGTATTTAAAGGGGAGTGGTGTCGTTCTAGGGGTAATTGTAATACACATAGTTTTAATAATAATAATATCTGGGGTTTAACGTCCCAAAACCACGATATGATTATGAGAGACGCCGTAGTGGAGGGCTCCGGAAATTTCGACCACCTGGGGTTCTTTAACGTGCACCTAAATCTAAGTACACGGGCCTCAGACATTTTCGCCTCCATCGAAAATGCAGCCGCCGCGGCCGGGATTTGATCCCGCGACCTTCGGGTCAGCAGTCGAGCGCCATAACCACTAGACCACCGTGGCGGGGCAATACACATAGTTTTATCTGTAATAACTCGCATACCGTGTTCTTAACACCATTTTCCAATATTCTCTAAAGATTTGTCGAGTTTTACCTGGTCCTCTGTTGTGATAGTAGGAGAGTATATGACGCAGTCGTCTGCAAAGAGCCTCGTTGTAATATCTGGTTCCATAGCCGTATAAATGTCATTGGTGTGGATTAGGAAGAGTGTTGGTCCTAGTAAGGATCCCTCGGGAACTCCAGAAAACACGCCGGCGCGGTTAGACTCAGCATTATCTAAAGAAACATACTGGTACAGTTGGAGAGATAACCCATAATCCAAGAGACTATTTTCGAGTTACCGCCAAAATATTTAAGTTTGCTATGAGTAAAGAGTGCAGAACGTGGTCGAATGCCTCAGAGAAATTGTAATACCTGGTTCCATTGTAATACTTGGTTCCATAGCCGTATAAATGTCATTGATGTAGATGAGGAAGAGTGTTGGTCCTAGTACAGATCCCTGGGGAACTCCAGAAAACAGGCCGGCGCGGTTAACGACTTCAGCTATACCACAACGATTAAATCATGGTCATGGGCGTTAGTGTCGCAATGGAGATGTGCCGCTTGGCGTCAACGTGGGTGCATCCACATCAAAAGGTGCTATAGCTGCCAAACACCAATGGACATTGTACAAGCTCTCATATATCACTACACAATAAGGACTACTTTTGTGGAGACACGTTTCACTTACGTGTTTTACCGATTTCTATGACGGAGGGATCACCCAGATTTTACAGCGAGAGCTGTTATGAGATCATTTCAGCGGCCGTTTTTGGCGCCGTAGTTGTCCGCCGCCGCCGCCGCCGCCGGTGTCCGTAACCACTATCGCTCGAAATAAGAAAAAAAAACGAAACAAGAAAAAATTTCAGGATGGAACGAGGTTCGAACCTGGGCCCTCTGCGTGGGAGCCCAGCATTCAACCTCTGAGCCATGCCGGTGCTTCAAACTGCTTTGCAAAAATGTCCTATACAGGCTTCATGTCGGCAAGCAACCACATTAATATATGCAATATAGCGTGGTAGAAGAGTAAAATAAGCACCAAGCGTCGGACAACGCGAATTCTGTAACCAGGCGTCACACAATGCGAATTGCGCAACGAGTATGTTGTTGAATGCTTCCAAACCATTACAAAGGGCTCCGCCATAATGCTTCATCGTCATCAGGCACAGCATCAACAAAGCGCATAATGCCTTACATGCGTTTAGCAGGTACCACGCCTCTCCGTAGAATAACGAAAAATGGCATAGTGCCTGCTTCCGTACTTCTCAAAGATTACATTGATTTATAGCGTAGTGGGTTCCTCGCAAGTGCACTTGTATTGATTGCCAAGGAAGCCCATAAGCGCATGATCCATTTTCTCGGGGTCTCAGTAAAGTTCTTCGCCCCCCCCCCCCCTCGCGCTCCCACGTCAATGTATGTTATACAGCATGGCGGGAGAGGGAAATAACGACCGGGCGTCACCAAATGCAAATTGCATAACTGGTGGGCTGTTTAAAGCTTCCAACCCATTTCAAAGGGCTGAGCCATAATTCTTCATCGTCATCAGTCGTCGCTTCAACAAGGTGCACAAAATGCTTTACAGACGTGTAGCTGGTGCCTTGCTTCTCCGCAGAATGAGGAATAATGGCTTAGTAGGTGCTTCCATCTTCACAAAAATTGTTATTTATGGCGTAGTGGGTACTTGTATTAGTAGCCCCAAGAGAGCTTACAACCGGCTCTAGAAACGCCGCTCTTCGAGCTTTCGCTGTTTCTGTGCTGCGGTTTCAGCGCAGGCCTGGCGTTTTCTAAAGACGATAGTCTTTCTTGGGGAACTTAAACGCAGAAATTTTGGTCTGTCTTTCTGTCTTTCTGTTTGTCGGCACGTCCCTCGATTCAGCCACTCGGCCAAAGCTAAACCACTTGCCGAAGGGCCAGCCGTCTTGAACTGGTTCGGCTGTTCATACTTGTGAACGTTGTCGATCAAAAAGTAAATATCATGCATATCTGAGGTGCAACATCACTAGGTAAGTATTAGGGGGCGTGTTCCTTTAATAGAAAATGCATACGTACGTAATTTTAAGGACCCTAGTTTCTTAAGCTGCGCTGAAAATGCATAAGACTGGAAGCTTGAGCGAGTTGGTATGCGTTCATCTTTGTTGAAACAGCGCTCACTAGACGACGACGAAGTAAAAGAAGGCACAGGACAGGCGCTGCCTGTCCTGTGCCTTCTTTTACTTCGTCGTCGTCTAGTGAGCGCTGCTTCAACAAAGCTGAAAATGCGACTGCGCTGAAATTTGCCTTCCTCCGTGCCCTTCGCACGAGCTCATTGTTGTGTTTCGGTTTCGGTTCTGTATTGAAAAACTTTAGTTTTCAGAAGGCCGAGAAGGTGAAAAAAAAATATTTAAAGAATGAAAAAGCAGCGTTGTGGGCGGACTTCAGGCTGCCGGTTGTGGGCGCCGCTCTGGCGTTCCTGTTTTACCCAGGCGACGTGTAAATAAAAGAGTGTGTGGAGAGTACTCGTTGAGTGCGGACGTTTCTCTGCTTCAGCGCTTCGCGGCAAACCGCGTTTTCGGGCTGGCTGGCGTCCCCGCCGGTCGCGTTGGTCACCGCCGGTCTTCGCCTGCTGCTGCGCCGAAACTACCAGCACGCACCACAGCACTCATGTTTCCCGACGTATTGCCAGATGGCGTCCATATCTCACACAGCGCCTCTTCTATCGTCTTTACACGACATTTGCAGCGAAGCACGCAGATACGCGGCCAATTTTTTATCATGGTTCCATGTTGTTATGAATTGGTAGCACAAAACTAAGAAAGGCTAAAGAAAAAACAAACAAGGAAAAGCGCATATTCGCATCAGAATGTTTATTTAACGAAAATACACATTACTTAGAATGACACAGTGGTTACTGAGCGTCAGCAGAATTGGGAAGAGGTAATGTCTAGTACTTTCCTGGTTGGTGACTGCAAACGATATTGTTATGGAGAGAAAAGGTGTTGCAGAAATAGTTACAACATATGTGCATCATTCGTAGGCAGGCATACAAAGTGGGGCCCAGTCTGCACGAGTGATCACTATCGTCTTCTTCCGTGCTGTGTTCATCTCTGATGCCCCGTCTGGAGTGCACCAGTGAATCTAATTTTTAAACCATTCATTCCTAAACATATTCGGCTTGTAAAACATTTTAATTTCTCAAATAAGGTACCACCTGTTTCATGGCCGATCCCCCGTGGTGGGTTGCGCCAAGTAACTGAGGATCAACCAACCAACCAACCCGTGGCATCACCCCCGGCGGCGAAGGGTACCGTCCCGATGCTTGGTTCGTCAGAGTGATATCTCTTCAGCCGATTGACATGAACAATATCAGAAGACGATCGCGCCGTGGCGGTGTGAAGAGGTTCGATTTCGTATGTCAAATCCGTGACGGCTCCAGAGAAGGACCGTGTCACCAGGGTTGAAGTTGGCATCGCGGTGGTGGGCATCGTAGACGAGTCGTTGCTTTTCTTAGAAACGCTAAGACGCAGACGAGCAATCTCACGTGCCTCTAGAGTTCCAGAGATTACATTGCGGGCGAATTCTGTTATTTTGTAGGCAACGGCAGAAAGGAGCGTGTCGAAAGGTAGCGTGAGTTCTCGTCCGTACAAGAGGAAAAATGGAGAGAAACCTGAAGTATCATGCCGGGCCGTATAATGGACAGATGTCACGGATGCCAGAGCGGTGTCCTAGTCACGACGGTTGGAAGGTGCGTACATGGCGAGCATTTCTGTGATAGTTCGAATGAGCCGCTATGGGCCCGCTGGTCTGAGAGTGGTATCTAGTTGTGAACTTGTGTTTTGTGGCGCAAGAGTGCAATATCTCTTGGGCAACCTGTGATGGAAAGTAGCGACCCCGATCAGTAAGCAGTTTTCAAGGAGCGCAGTGGTGAAGTATGACGTGTTCTAGAAGGAGGTCAGCGACATCAGTTGCGGAAATGGTAGGAAGGGCCCACGTGATCACATACGGAGTGGTGTGATCCGTGGCAACGGCTACTCACTTGTTTCCACTGACCGACAAAGGGAAAGGGCCAAGGAGGTCCAGACCTACCCTATGAAATGGTTCAGTTGGTATTTGAATAGGTCGAATTTGTCCTGCTAGAAGGGCCGCTGGTTTTTTGCGGTGCTGAGAGGATTCGCACGAGGCGACGTAACGGTAGACGGACCGGTAAATACCGGGCCAGAAGAAGCGACGTCGAACACCGTCATAAGTCCTTGAGACTCCGAAGTGACCAGCCGTAGGAATATTGCGCATGTGCGCGAGGATGGACTGACGCATATGTTTCGGTCTGACCAGCAGCAGTTCAGGTTCGTCAGGATGCATGTTGTAGTAATATAATACGGTATCTTGGAGCAAAAACATAAGAAAGGCAGAGGACTTGAGGGACCACTCAGCCGAAGAATGATATCGCTTAGGTAAGGATCATGGCGTCGCTCATCTGCGATGGTGCCGAACGCGGAAAGTGCCAACACGTAAGTAGACTAGCTGCTCTCAGGAAGGTCTGGTGGGTCTACTGGACGACGCGACGAGCCATCAGCATCCTCATGTTGGCGGCCCGACTTGTAGACAACTGTGTATGAGTACTGTAGTGTCATCATCATCGCCCATGATCATCATTATCATAGCCACCGCGCCACACCTCTTGCGCATCTCACGCCGAGAGCTCAAGGCGGGAGCTAGTAGAGAACGCGCTCAGGCTTCTGGCGGTCTGTACGCCTGCAGCCGCCGCCGCTCTGCTTCAGCAGTTCGCTTTCCAAAAAAGACAGTTTCACCGCAAGGGCGAAGCAATGAATACGATAGCAACAAATTGTAGTGTTACATGAACTGAGGCTGGCAGCTAACTCTTTTGTATCCGATGTCGCGTAGCTACAAAATGCTGGTGTAAGAGAATACGGCCGCTTCAGGGAGAGATGCTTTCCGCATAGTCACTTCGTGTTGAGAGCACAGCACGCAGAAGCGTATAACCCTTTCAGTCACGAATTATGAAGCACTGTCTGCAAATGCATCAAACTTCCACGGCATGATTTCAAGGCACTCAGTATTACATTTCAAGAAAAAAAAATGAAGGAATGTGTTGTTTTGTGTGAGTTACAGTAATTAATTCTAATTAGCGTGTAATTAAATATCTAATTATTCTGCAATCGGTCAGCTTCAATCCTTGCATAAAAGAAATCAGCTATTAGGCACAAAACACATGCACTGTTTGTTTTTTGGTTGTATGCTGAGCCGCCCGCTGTGATGCCTTTCGAGATAGCGCACGCGCCAGCGATCGTGACCGCGCCCTTAGATTCAAAGTTCAAAGTAGCTGCTCGCGCGACATCCCCCCCCGCCCCCCACATCGTGTCCCTTCATGGTCGTTAAAGACGAGCGGGGCGTTTCCTGTCTGCTTTGAAGGCAGGCCTCCCGAGCGGGGTGATGTTATCGCATGCACCTCTTGAGCGGGGTGATGCTATCGCATGTTATCGCACAATGCGTGGGGGGATCTTATCAATGACGGCGACGGTGATGGCAAAAAACGCCGGGCCTGCGCTGAAACCGCAGCACAGTCACAGCGAAAGCTGGAAGAGCGGCGTTTCTTGAGCCTGTTAAACTCTCTTGGGGCTACCATACAAGTACACTAGAAAGGTACCCACTACGCCATAAATCACAATTTTTGTGAAGTTGGGAAGCACCTACTAAGCCATTAATCGTCATTCTGCGGAGAAACGAGGCATCAGCTACACGTCTGTAAGGCATTATGTGCACTTTGTTGATGCGACGACTGATGACGATGAAGAATTATGGCTAAGCCCTTTGTAATGGGTTGGAACCTTTAACGGCCCACCAGTTATGTAATTTCCATTGGGTGACGCCCAGTCGCTATTTCCCTCTCCCGTCATGCTGTGTAACATACGTTGACGTGGGAGAGAGACGGGGGGGGTCGAAGAACTTTACTGAGACCCCCAGGAAATGGATCATGCGCTTATGGGCTTCCTTGGCAACCAATACAGGTGCACTTGCGAGGAACCCACTACGCTATAAATCAGTGTAATTTTACTGAGGCCCCGAGGAAGTGGATCATGCGCTTTATGGGCTTCCTTGGCAACCAATAAAAGTGCACTTGCGAGGAACCCACTACGCTATAAATCATTGTAATTTTTGAGAAGTAGGGCCGCAGGCACTGTGCCATTTTTCGTCATTCTACGGAGAGCGTTGGTACCTGCTATACGCATGTAAGACATTATGCGCACTTTGTTGATGCTGTGCCTGATGACGATGAAGAATTATGGCAGAGTCCTTTGTAATGGGTTGGAAGCATTCAACAACCTACTCGTTGCGAAATTCGCATTGTGTGACGCCTGGTTACAGAATTCGAGTTGTGCGACGCTTGGTGCTTACTTTACTCTTCTACCACGCTATATTGCATATGCTAATGTGGTTCCTTCCCGACATGAAGCCTGTATAGGACCTTTTTGCAAAGGAGTTTCAAGCACCGGCATGGCTCAGAGGCTGAATACTAGGCTCCCACGCAGAAGGCCTAGGTTCGAACCTCGTTCAATCCTGGAAATTTTTCTTATTTCGTTTTTTTTGTTATTTCGAGCGATACTGGTTACGGACACCGGCGGCGGCGGCGGACAACTACGGCGCCAAAAACGGCCGGTGAAATGATCTCATAACAGCTTTCACTGTAAAACCCGTCGAGACTGCCCATATAATTGCTATCGCAATAAAAAAACCATCTCCCCGAAGGGAACCCTGATGGGATGCGAAGCAGCAGCGGTGCGCACGGCGTTGACCCGGTTGAAACGGGCGTCGACCCGTGTGCTGGGAGAACGGTTTGAAGCGAAACTCGGTGTAGCGTTTACTCGAGTAAACGTTTGTTTGAAACGCAAAGGCACGGGAGGCGGGTTGGGTTTCGTGTAAGTTTCATTAAAGCGTTTGGCAAGACTTCGTAGTTGTTTCTTCAGAGTCAAGAAACGGGCGCTGGACCGGAGCAAGGCGCGCGTTTTGCCTTGACTGCCACGGGTGAAGCGAGAAGCGAAGTGACACGTTCAGAGGTGTTGCGAGCTGGGAGGAGCAGTCGGCAGCTGCGGGCGCTACGGCGAGCATGCTGCGGGTGAGGGAGAGAGTGACGTCAGCGCGCACCTGCGAGGGAAGCATGCGAGGGGAGCGTGACGTCAACGCAAAGCTGTGGGGTGACCTACTTGGCAGCGCTCCAACACCTACGGTGAGGGGAAACGCATTGCGGCGCATTCGTACGGACGCACCTAACGTACGGCGTTACACACGTGAGTGCAAAGAGCTGCTTGGAATCTAATAAACTGGCGAGAGCGCGGCACGGCCACGTTGGCCGCCGTCACGTCGTCTCAGGTCTATCTCGCTTTCTACATTTTGGTGACCCGATAACCTCACAGCACGCGGTAAGAGGAAGGAGTCACATGCGCCTTTACATACACCTGAGCGCGTCATAATTAAAAGGCGGCCGATGAAGATGACGATGGCCCGCTTGAAGGCTCCCTCCCCCTTCGATGAAAAGGGCAGCTATGCACTGGTTCCCAAGAAATGGTCATCCATGTCAGCGGCTCGTACGCAACTGGAGGCCCCATAGCGGTTGTTACTCTTTGATGCTTGGTCGTCATCCCTCCGCTGCGGCGCATCGCACTATTCCGCCCGCACCACCCGCACCAGCACTTTGGCGTCCACCCACAACTCCACCTGCGGGCAGCCCTTGCCAGTCGCGCCCACTCGTGGCACCCGGTGCGTTCTCGAACGATCCCACCAGGCCATCGGGGGACACACTTGTGTATGAGCACAGCACCATGGTGTCTACTCCTTCACCCGCTGCACTTCTGCCAGTGCCGAGCAACGGGACAGTAATGAAGACCCTGTGGCTTTTAATGCTGACGACCTGGACTGCCCACGGACTCTTTCGACTCGCGTTATCAACTCTCTTATAGACTCACCCTCATAATTTTCATTTTGGGTCCCTTTCTTCGGGGTGGAGTAATCTCTAGCGTCATCATCATCGTCCATCATCATCATCATCATTTTCCAGCCACCGCGGCGTGCCTTTCGCGCCGCTCACGCCGAGAGCTCGAGGCGCGAGCCAGTGGGGATCGCGCTCAGGCTCCTAGTGGTCTGGACGCCTGCAGCCGCCGCCGCTCCGCCTCGGCAGTTCACCTTCCAAATAAAGTGGCGAGACAACGGCACGGCCACGTCGGCCACGGTCACGTCGTCTCCCGTCTCTCTCCCTCTCGCTACAAATAATTTTCTAGCCGCACAGCCCACCGACGAGACGTCCGCTAGGATCTTTCAAGGGATGACAGCCAACATTAGGCGTGATGATCGGTGGCAACTGTGATTGGCTGTCGATACAAATATGGTCGAAATTCACCCAATGCCCGGACGAGCGCGAGGTATACACGCTCGGTGATTGAGTAATTGCGTTCTGCTGGCGACAGAAGACGGCTAGCGTATGCAGTGACACGCTCGCAACAAAGCTGTTGTGCGAAAACAGCTCCGATGCCGTGGCCGCTAGCGTCGGTGCTCACTTGCGTTAGAGCGGACATATCAATTAATATAATTATTCGTTGTGGTTTAACATCCCAAAACCACGATATGATTATGAGAAATGCCGTAGTTGAGGGCTCCGGAAATTTGGCCACTTGCGGTTCTTTAACGTGGGAGCGGACATATCAAAGTAGCCGAGAATCGGTGGCGTTGTGAGTCTGGTGGTCAGTTCAGCAAACGCACTGGCTTGTTCAGGTCCACACACAAAAGTGACATCTCTCTTTAGTAGTTGTGTGAGAAGGCGTGCGACGTCAGCGAAATTTCGCACAAATCTGCGAAGGAGCATAAGCCCACAAACATTCGAACGTCGTTACGCACAAGGAAATCCTTCACTGCGCGAATTTTCTCCAGATCCGGATGAACACCAGAACAATTTATTAGGTGTCCTTTCAAAGTGAGTTACCGGCGACAAAAGTGACATTTCGACGAGTTTAGCTGAAGTCCTGCCTTGCGGAAAACAGAAAGAATTGTCGAGAAACGCTTGGAGGTTCGTTTCGAAGGTCGGCGAAAAGACAATTACGTCCTCGGGGTAGCACAAGCAAATTGACCACTTAAAACCGTGAAAGAGTGCGTTCATCATTCGTTCAAATGTAGCTGGGGCATTGCCTAACCGGAACGCCATCACTTTGTATTGATAGAGCCCATCAGGTGTTATAAATGCCGTCTTTTCACGGTCTATGTCATCAACTGGTATCTTCAAGTACCCGGAACGAAGGCCTACGGAAGAGAAATACTAAGGCAGTCAAGGGCGTCGTCTATTCTTGGTATGGAATACACGTCCTTTTTCGTTACCTCGTTAAGATTTCGGTAGTCACCACAGAAGCGCCAGATGTTATCCTTCTTCCTGGGAAGCATGACAGGCGAAGCCCAAGGACTTGAAGAAGGCTTATTGATGTCCCGGGGAAGCATCTTGTCGACTTCATTCTGGATGACTTGGCGTTCGGTGGAGGAAATACAATATAGGGCATCCGGTGTACCAGATTGGCATCGCCGGTGTGCATCCGGTTGTTTGGCCCAGTGATTGGTAATGGAGATCAAAGATATCTTGGTACGGCGCAAGGCCACGAAGCGTGTGTACATGCTCGGTCGGGAGATCAGAGGCGATCATT